>NC_091961.1:2605000-2727500 GCF_031021105.1 Erythrolamprus reginae
TTCTAACTGTCAGAAAATTTCTCCTTAGTTCTAAGTTGCTTCTCTCCTTGTTTAGTTTCAACCCATTGCTTCTTGTTCTACCCTCAGGTGCTTTGGAGAATAGGTTGACTCCTACTTCTTTGTGGCAACTCCTGAGATATTGAAACACTGCTATCAAGTCTCCCCTGGTCCTTCTTTTCATTAAACTACCCATGCCCAGATCCTGCAACCGTTCTTCATATGTTTTAGCCTCCAGTCCCCTAATCCTCTTTGTTGCTCTTCTCTGCACTCTTTCTAGAGTCTCAATATCCTTTTTGCATCATGGCAAATTAATAATAATAATAATAATAATAATAATAATAATAATAATAATAATAACTACTGTGGGACGTCCAACTTCACACTGACCGAATTCTGAAGCATAACACACCAGACATCCTGATCGTGGAGAAAAAGAAAGTATGGATCATCGACATCGCAATCCCAGGGGACAGCAGAATTGAGGAGAAGCAGCTAGAGAAATTAGTGAAATACGAAGATCTAAAAATCGAGTTGCAACGACTCTGGCATAAGCCAGTGAAAGTGGTCCCAGTGGTCCTTAGCACGCTGGGCGCAGTGCCAAAGGATCTCAGCGGACATTTGAAAACCATCGGAATTGACAAAATCTCCACCTGTCAATTGCAAAAGGCGGCTTTACTGGGATCGGAACACATAATTCGCCGCTACATCACGCAGTCCTAGGTGCTTGGGAAGCGCCCGACTGGGGATGAAATACAAAATCCAGCATAGTGATCTCGTTTGCTGTGTTGTTGATGATAATAATAATAATAATAATTATAATAACAACAACAACAGCAATAATAATAATAATAGTTTTGTTGTTTCTGTTGTTGCTGTTGTTGTTGTTATTATTATTATTATCATTATTATCATTATGTCATTGCGAGTCTCTTTTTCTTCTCCCTGCTCTTTTCTGTAGTGGAAGCCCAACTTTCCAAAGGGAGACTCACCTGGCCGCAACCCCTTGTTGGGGGATTCTTACCTGTGATTGTGCATTGACATTTGCCCCAAAGTTCACCAGCTCCCGTACGACATCGTCCTGCCCTGCCAAAGCAGCGATGTGTAAAGCGGTGTTCCCTTTCTGAAATTAAAAAAAGTCAGAATGAAGGTAAAAAAAATAAAATAATCCAGCCTAGAAGAGAACCTCTTTTTAAAAAAAAGGGGGCAAAAAAGATCAACAAATCCGATGAATCAAGAACAGCGACTGTAATTTTCTACTGAAAAGTTCGTTCTTGCAAGTTTGCACTTAGCCTACACTGGCCTGTTGTTGTGTGAACCCAGCTCTTGAATATATCTGCAATTCTGAGCAATTGTATCCTAGTTTCATTGACATCACTTCCTTCAAAGAGGTATTTTTAGAGAAGTTAATGGGCAAGACCCAGAGCTAGCTTGGACATCTTCAAGATGATTGATTGATTGATTGATTGATCGATCGATCCATGGATTGATTGATTGATTCATTAATTCATTCAAGTGTCGTTCCTCTTGATTCTTGACAGATGTATCTTTTATTTTATGTACACTGAGAGCAGATGCACCAAACACAAATTCCTTGCGTGTCCAATCACACTTTGGCCAATAGTCTGTTCTGTTCTACTCGTAGGGAATTCTGTTTCGAGTGGAGGAGTGAAGGGCTTTTCTGGTGAAGAATCTTTGGACATTTTCAAGGGTCTTGATGTCCGAGATGCGATATGGGTTCCAAACAGATGAGCTGTATTCGAGGATGGGTCTGGCAAAAGTTTTGTAAGCTCTGGTAAGCAGTGTGAGATTGCCAGAGCAGAAGTTACGTAGGATTAGGTTTACAACTCTTGAAGCCTACCCTACCCTATCATTATACAAATCTAAATAATAAATAAAATAAATAAATAAATTATTCTATCCTGTATCCTGTATCCTCTATCTTCTCTTCTCTTCTCTTCCCCTATTCTACTCTACTCTACTCTACTCTATTCTATTATATTCTATTTAGAATTCTATCCTATTCAGAATTCTATTCCATTCTACTCTACTCTATTTTAGAACTATTTTATTCTATTCAGAATTCTATTTTAATCTATTGAGAATTCTATTCTATTCAGAATTCTATTCTATTTTAGTCTAGTCTAGTCTCTTCGTTCCAAACTCTAGTCTAGTCATCTCTATTTTCTATTTTCTAATTTTCTAATTTCTATTATTTCCTACTTCCTATTCCCATTTCCTATTTCCTATTCTATTCAATCAATTTCTATAGCTGCCCACCTTAACCCTACTGACAGCGGGGCAGTGGATGGTGGGACGGGGGGTGAACAATATCACAGTATCCCACAATCATTGCAATTCTGACAACTATGAGAAGTAAGGTGAATCCCAGACTAAAATGCATTTACAGCATTAAAAGGCAATAGTACAATAAATAAAAGTAAAAAAGTTTCTTGCCTAGACACAATCCTAATGAAATCACTACTTTCCTTTATGGTGAAGAGATCGTGCAAATTTGTTTGGGAATGTCCAAAGATTTTGGCCTTCTGTTTCCTTCCCAGAGTGATAAACAAGTGGATTTTACTTGCCCGGAATCTCCCTACCAGGATGATCACAGTGATACCTCGTCTTACAAACGCCTCGTTATACAAACTTTTCGAGATACAAACCCGGGGTTTAAGATTTTTTTGCCTCTTCTTACAAACTATTTTCACCTTACAAACCCACTGCCGCCACTGGGATGCCCCAACTCTGGACTTCCGTTGCCAGCGAAGCGCCCGTTTTTGTGCTGCTGGGATTCCCCTGAGGCTCCCCTCCATGGGAAACCCCACCTCCGGACTTCCATGTTTTTGTGATGCTGCAGAGGAATCCCAGCAGGGGAATCGCAGCAGCGCAAAAACGGGTGCTTCACTGGCAATGGAAGTCTGGAGGTGGGGTTTCCAAGGGAGGGGAGCCTCAGTGAAATCGCAACATTACAAAAACACAGAGGTCTGGAGGTGGGGTTTCGAGGACTTCGGTGTTCTTGTGATGCTGTGATTTCACTGATGCTCCCTTTGCTGGGATGCCCCGCCTCCAGACTTCCATTGCCAGTGAAGCGCTCGTTTTTGCGATGCTGGGATTCCCCTGCAGCATTGCAAAAACACAGAAGTCCGGAGGTGAGGTTTCCCATGGATGGGAGCCTCAGGGGAATCCCAGCAGCGCAAAAACGGGCGCTTTGGCTGGCAAAAGGGGTGAATTTTTGGCTTGCACGCATTAATCGCTTTTCCATTGATTCCTATGGGAAAAATTGTTTTGTCTTACAAACTTTTCACCTTAAGAACCTCGTCCCGGAACCAATTAAGTTTGTAAGACAAGGTATCACTATATTTCTAATCAATCAAACCAAATGTATCTTTGTCCCTCCTGCTCCGTCGCCCTTACCTTGGTTGTTGTTTCCAGCACAATTTCTTTGTGCAATAGCTCAGCCACCATTTTTACATGCCCCTCTTTCGAGGCAAGATGTAAGGCATTCAACCCATTCTGGAAAAAGAAAGAGGTGTGTTAATCCACGGCTGTTGTGTTAGCTCACTGTGCTATGCAACAGATTCAGCCCGGGCAGGATAAGGGTTTGGGGGTGGGGGTAGGTGGGTGAAGGAAAAACCAACAAATAAAAACCACAGTGGTTGCATTAACACAGCACGCTGGACTGAAGTTACTGGATCAAAACTATTTTCTGTAATCATGCAATACACTAAAACCATCGACTGGCTAGACAGGCTGAGTTTGCACAAAACACTCATGTCGTATTGCAACACAGAACCGACACACTCACACAAAGCCAAGGTTAAAACTAAGCTTAGCTTACTGTACGCATGCAGCTGCTAAGTCTGGGTAAATCTGTTGTGCAAACACAGCCTGTGTGTGAGACAAGAAAAAGAGAGAGAGAGAGAAAAGGCCACGTTCACACGAGATGCTAAATTGGGACGATGTTGCAGACTCGAATGCCCTGTTTGGGAGAAGTAGCATGTTTACCAACCCAAAGTTATTTTGTTTTATTTTGTGTGTTCTGTCCATTGGGCCAGATATGGATCACTTTGGTTCCCCATTAATTAAGCTCTCTGAGCAAACTTGAAAATAAAAACGGGCTACTGTATTCCTGCAATGCATACGAATGTTCCCGCTGTCACAAATTTTGCAAGAATTACGTTTTTTATTTTCAACAGGGGAGGTGTCTCAAATAAATCTGGATTTATTTATTTATTTATTGACTGACCCCCTCGCATCCTGGACACAAACTGTTTCAACTCCTACCCTCAAAACGTTGCTACAGAGCACTACACACCAAGACAACTAGACACAAGAACAGTTATTTCCCGAATGCCATCACTCTGCTAAACAAATAATTCCCTCAACACTGTCAGACTTTTTACTAAGTCTGCACTTCTATATCTACTAGTTTTTCTCATCATTCCTATCATCCTTTTCCTCCCACTTAGGACTGTATGACTGTAACTTGTTGCTTGTATCCTAAGATTTTTATTAATGTTGATTGTTTCTTCATTGCTTATTTGACCCCTATGAAAATCATGAAGTGTTGTAGCACATTATTCTTGGCAAATGTCTCTTTTCTTTTATGTACGCTGAGAACATATGCACCAAAGACAAATTCCTTGTGTGTCCAATCACACCTGGCTAATAAAGTATTCTATGTTAATCAATTAAATACAGGCTTGAACAAATTGAATGTGTGCTATGTTTTCTCTGGGACAGAACACTAGAATATAAGAACATAAGAAGAGTCTTGCTGAATCGGTCGAAAGCCCATCAAGTCCAGCATTCTGTGTCCACCAATTGTCCATGGGGATCTTGAGCAGAAGGAGAAGGCAAAACCCTCCCTTTCCCTTGACCCCCAATAAATGGGACCCAAGGGAACCCTCCCTGCCTCAACTTAAAGAGAGAGGGAGGGAGGGAGGGAGGGAGGGAGGGAGGGAGGAAGGAAGGAAGGAAGGGAGAAAGACAGAGAGAGGGAGGAAAGAAGGAAGGAAGGGGAGCGAGAGAGAAAGGAAGGAAGGAAGGAAGGAAGGAAGGAAGGAAGGAAGGAAGGAAGGGGAGAACATAAGAGCCGTGCTGAATCAGGCCAAAGCCCATTGAGTCCAGCATTCTGTGTCCCACAGGGGACCACCCTCCCTGCCTCAATTTAAAGAGAGAGAGAGGGAGGGAGGAAGGAAGGAAGGAAAGAAGGGAGAAAGACAGAGATAGGGAGGAAAGAAGGAAGGAAGGGGAGAGAGAGAGAGAGAAAGGAAGGAAGGAGAAAGACAGAGGAAGGAAGGGAGGGAAGGAGGAAGGGAGGAGAAAGACATAGAGAACATAAGAACATAAGAAGAGACTTGCTAAATCGGGCCAAAGCCCATCGAGTCCAGCATTCTGTGTACCACAGTGGCCCACCAATTGTCCATGGGGATCTTGAGCAGAAAGAGAAGGCAAAACCCTCCCTTTTCCTTGACCCCCCAACAAATGGTCTAGCATCAGTAACATACTATATGAACCCAGCCAGCCTGACATTCTTACTTTTATAAATACACATGCATTTTCATTCTGTTATACAAAAAAGTCCTTGGACAGTCCACGTTTTCATTTTTCCGTTAACCGTCGGCCCTCTAAAGCCTCCCACGACAGACGAGCAATGCCCGATGCTGGTTTCTTGATGAGGATGGAATCAAGATTTGATGCAGATGGCAGTGATGATCAGATGGTAGGGTGGAGGCCACCGGCCTTGTGGTCTAGGTCTGACCACGTGCATCCCACTTTCATTGCATACAGGACGCATGAGGTTGGACCTTGACCACAAGTGTGACATGCCCCAGAGTAGACAAGACAAAGGGGACAACGATGGGAAGAATTGACCATGCAAAGGTAATGGAGTCTTCACAAAACACGCTTGAGGAATTCCCACGATGGGTGACCAGTTGACCCCATGCCGCCTTCAATACATAATCTAACATGTTGCGTCTACGCATCCTCCCTTCCGTTTCCATGTGGTTGATCCCACATTGCAGTCCTTACTCATCAGCTGAGCTGATTTACTTCCAGGTCAGTTTTAGGGCATCTCAAATCAATGATTACTCCTTTGAGATGCTACAGCTCTGGAAAACTTGGAGGTGGCCGATTGGACATTCGCAGGACCTCTCTTTCCATCTCTGCTTCTTAAGCCACCATTTCCAACTTCGTTTGTTTGTTTTTTTGTTTGTTTGTTTGGAAACATGGAAACATAGAAGATTGACTGCAGAAAAGGACCTCCTGGTCCATCTAGTCTGCCCTTATACTATTCCCTGTGTTTTATCTTACGATGGATATGTATTTATCCTAAGCATGTTTAAATTCAGTGACTGGAAAAGGGGGGACATGATCGAAACATTTAAATATGTTAAAGGGTTAAATAAGGTCCAGGAGGGAAGTGTTTTTAATATGAAAGTGAACACAAGAACAAGGGACACAATCTGAGGTTAGTTGGGGGAAAGATCAAAAGCAACATGAGAAAATATTATTTGACTGAAAGAGTAGTAGATCCTTGGAACAAACTTCCAGCAGACGTGGTTGGTAAATCCACAGGAACTGAATATAAACATGCCTGGGATAAACATATATCCATCCTAAGATAAAATACAGGAAATAGTAGAAGGGCAGACTAGATGGACCATGAAGTCTTTTTCTGCCGTCAGACTTCTATGTTTCTATGTTTCTATGTAATCTATTACATGCTCGTGTATTGCTGCAGTTGAATTTGCGACATATATTTTTGCTGCATATATTTCCATGAATTTTCAATACAGCAGAGGAATGGTGGCTTATCAGCACTGCCCCTTCCCTCCGTAAAAACTGCTTTGATTTTTTCCCCCTGCTCCAGAACTCAACATAGAAATGCACACAACATGAACTTTAAAAAAATATGGACAACACACAAATGAATGGGTGGAGAAGATTGCATTCTCTGATAGGTCAGCTGGAGGAAGGACTTGAAGTTAAGCTTGGCTTTCTTTGCATTTTAGGGCCTGCATCAATGCATCAAAATATAATTTTTACTAGGTGTAATAGACCCCAAAATGGGGGGAAACATTATTATATAATTGTACATATTCTTACTGCAGCTTGAATCACTATTGTGCAAAAATGGAAACAAAAGGAGATGCCAGATGAAAACACGCTGATTAGGAAAATTATGGATTTGCGCAGAAGCAGGTATGCTGACGATGAAATTGAACAACCGAGAAGACTCAGAACATTATAACATTTGGAATATATTTTATGAATGGTTAGAAACAAGGAAAATACAAATACAAAAGTATACAAATGGAATAATTATAGGAGTATAGAAATTAATTTCATTTAAATAATAATTTTGTTGAAAAATGCTATTTAATGGAATGTATGATTTGTGTTAAATGAAACTCCTTCTCCCATGCCGTTGGGAGCAGAAGGTGTTGTGCTTAGCTCTGGCCCTGCTCCTGCCCCAAGGACTGTGGATGTGGGGGAGACATCCACATGCTGCAGGCCTGTTTTGCTCCCGGTGGAATCTGCTGGTGAAGGCTCCTCTGACCAAGAAGACAGGAGTGCCAGGGAGGAGGAGAGTGTGGCAGACAGCTCAGAAGGAGATCAATTATCTATCTCCTCCTTGGATTCGGAACAAGAGTTAATGATACAGCCACACATGCGGAGAGCGATGCATAGGCAACAACAACTGCGAGATTATTATCAAAGAAAATGAGGCCACCTGTGGTTGGGTGGGGCTGTGGTCATTAGTGAGGCTGCTATAAAGAGCAGCCTGTGGGTTTGGCCATTGTGGAGGATTATCTGATCGTTGTGTTTCGTGACTGCTTTGCTGACTTTGACCTTTTTTGTGCTGATTTTTCCCCGCTTTGAAACTAAACCAGAGCAAAGGGTGTTTCACTTTGTGAAAGAAGAAGGACTGTGAATTGCCTCACAGCTGCAAGCTAAGTATCACAGAACTGATAAGGGACTTGTACAAATTACCAGTTTGTTTGGAGACGAGTGCTCTTTGCTATCCCAAAAGAGGGCTTAGTTTCAGTGAATTTTCATTATAAAGAACATTGTTTTGAATTTTCAAACGTGTGTGTGTCTGAAATTTGTACCTGTGCATTTTTGGGAGGACTCTACCAGAGAGCCCCACAGAACAGAATGTGTTCAAGGTCCACAGAGAAACCTTATGCCTCGGGTTAAGGTGTAATATGGAGGGATGCTGTTTGCACAAATGTATCTGGTCATTGGCCACTTTTCTCCTTAGGAAGGAAGATTTGTGGACCTGGGCCTGCCCTCAAATCTTCTTGGCACCATTGTCGTATTGCTTAGACCCAGATTCTGCTTTCTGAAAGCAAGGCAGCCAGCAACAGCTCAGGGTGTGCGCTACAACCACAAGACACAACAAGAGCCCTCAAGTAAAGGTCAAGGGGAATGGCCTCATTTGCTCTCTACAGATTGAGAAGATGAATTACGCCTTGGAGGTGTCTGAAATGTCCACTTGTCTCTTTCACACACAAGTTGCATCTCTGAGGATTCAGAGAACGGGATCTTAAATAATGCTTCCATTCCCACAACAACCTGTTTATGTGGGTCAGCACTTGCATTTGTGCAGCAACCAGAACACCTCCAGGACCACCTTCTGCAGCATGAATCCCAGCGGCCGATAAGGTCCCACAGAGTTGGCCTCCTCCGGGTCCCGTCGACTAAACAATGCCGCCTGGTGGGAACCAGGGGAAGAGCCTTCTCTGTGGTAGCCCCGGCCTTCTGGAATCAACTCCCCCACGGAGATTAGAACTGCCCTCCCACCCTCCTTGCCTTTCACAAAAGAAGCCTCCGTACGGCCTCTCTAAGGAATCTCCTGGGAGGAAACAGGGCCCCTACCCTTCCAATCACAAGTATTATTTGCTTTTACATTGATTCCTATGGGCAAAATTACTTCTTCTTTTTATTATTATTTTATTTATTGGATTTGTATGCTAACAACAATGATAAAAACAGCATGTAACAATCTAATACTAAACAACTAAAAAAAACCCCTTATTTTAAAACCAAACATACATACAAACATACCATGCGTAAATTGTAAGGGTCTAGGGGGAAAGAGTATCTCAGTTCCCCCATGCCTGGCGGCAGAGGTGGGTTTTAAGAAGCTTACGAAAGGCAAGGAGGGTGGGGGCAATTCTAATCTCTGGGGGGAGCTGGTTCCAAAGGGCCGGGGCCGCCACAGAGAAGGCTCTTCCCCTGGATCCCGCCAAACGACATTGTTTAGTTGACGGGACCCGGAGAAGACCCTCTCTGTTGGACCTAACTGGTCGCTGGGATTCGTTCTACTTAAGAACGAATTAAGTTCGTAAGTAGAGGTACCACTGTACTTCTTATTCCAAGGTGCCTGTTTTCAGCTCAGGAAACACTCTGGGTGAATCTCAATGGGGCGAGCAGGAAGGGAGGTGGGGGAAAGGCGACTGCTTTGGCTGGCCACCCACTCTGTGGTGACTCCAGTGTTTCACACTCTGCATTGGGATGAGCAAGGTGAGTCACTGTCTGATGGCAATAGGCCTTTCCCCACCTCCAGCTCCACTTAAGAGCCCAGCCGGCCCTGAATACAAACGAAGGCTACAAGGACACAAGCTCCGTCCTTCATTCTACGTCCTTCTCCCGATTGGAGAAGCTGCCGTTTCTCCATCGCTCTGCAGTTCTTTCAGCGACACTTTAAATTGAACGGTGATCTAAGTATTGCCCACAAGATCACATGCTGCAATGTCCTGCCTGTCGGCGACTACTTCAGCTTCAACCACAACAACACAAGAGCACGCGACAGATTCAAGCTGAACATTAACCGCTCCAAACCTGACTGTAAAAAATACGACTTCTTTAATAATCGAGTTGTTGAAGCGTGGAACTCATTACCGGACTCGTATTTCTTCTCTACTATATCATCTATAAACTTCATTGTGTATTATTGTGTATTGGACAAAATAAATAAATAAAATAACATTTTCGTAAGCTCCTTAAAACCCACCTCTGTCATCAGGCATGGGGGAATTGAGACTTTCCCTTCCCCCTAGGCTTATAAAATTTATGCATGGTATGTCAGTATGTATGATTGGTTTCTTAAATTTGGGTTCTTTTTTAAAAATTAACTTAAATATTAGATTTGTTTACATTGTATTATTACTGCTGTTAGCCGCCCCGAGTCTACGGAGAGGGGCGGCATACAAATCTGATTAATAAATAAATAAATAAATAAATAAAAAACCTGGATCCTCATTTTACCCACCTTGGAAGGATGGAAGGTTGAGTCAACCTTGAGCCTACTGAGATTCGATCTGTCAAACTATTGGCAGCTGGTGATCAGCAGAAGTAGCTTGCAACACTGCACTCTAACCCCTGTGCCACTGAGTCTCTTACATGCCCATCCCTGCAACTGTTCTTCAATAGTAGAGAAGAAACATGAGATATAGGAGAGCAATAGGACAGGGGATGGAAGGCACTCTAGTGCGCTTATGTACGCCCCTTACTGACCTCTTAGGAATCTGGAGAGGTCAACCATGGATAGTCCAAGGGTAAAATGTTGGGGGTTAGGGGATGACACTATGGAGTCCGGTAATGAGTTCCACGCTTCAACAACCCGGTTACTAAAGTCATATTTTTTACAGTCAAGTTTGGAGCGGTTAATATTAAGCTTGAATCTGTTGCAGCTCTTGTGTTGTTGTGGTCGAAGCTGAAGTAGTCTTTGACAGGCAGGACGTTGCAGCATATGATCTTGTGGGCAATACTTAGATCTTGTTTAAGGTGTCGTAGTTTTAAGCTTTCTAGGCCCAGGATTGAAAGTCTAGTCTCGTAGGGGATTCTGTTTCGAGTGGAGGAGTGAAGGGCTCTTCTGGTGAAGTATCTTTGGACATTTTCTAGGGTGTTAATGTCCAAGATGCGATATGGGTTCCAAATGGATGAGCTGCATTCGAGGATGGGTCTGGCGAAAGTTTTGTAAG
Source organism: Erythrolamprus reginae (assembly GCF_031021105.1). Classification (NCBI taxonomy): domain Eukaryota; kingdom Metazoa; phylum Chordata; class Lepidosauria; order Squamata; family Dipsadidae; genus Erythrolamprus; species Erythrolamprus reginae. The sequence continues at coordinate 2,616,001 of NC_091961.1, forward strand.
CTCTGGTAAGCAGTGTGAGATTTCCAGAGCAGAAACTACATAGGATTAGGTTTACAACTCTTGAAGCCTTCTTAGCGATGTTGTTGGGGGCAAAAGGCTTCCTCTCTGTAAACCACTTAGAGAGGGCTGTAAAGCACTGTGAAGCGGTATATAAATGCTATTGCTATGTGCTATTGTCATTAGCATCCTGGCTTAACATGTGCTTCGTAAATGAGACCAAAGCCAATTCTGAGTCCCTTGAAGGGACCAAACGCAGATCTCCGCTAAGCGGCAGGCCAGACCACATAGTTGCTAGTCAAGGGAAGACCTACCTGGTTGCAGGTATTGATATCCACACCATTCCTTAGATGGTCGAGAGCTTTGTCCAGGTTCCCCGATCGAGCTGCTCGGAGGAAGCTGGTTGCAGCATCAGCCTGGAAGAGCAAAGGAAAGAAACGGTTAGCCGAATAAATAAGCACCCAAAATCTTCCAAATATATATATATATATATACATCCGGAACCGCCTTCCACCGCATGAATCCCAGCGGCCGATAAGGTCCCACAGAGTTGGCCTTCTCTGGGTCCCGTCAACCAAAAAATGTCGTTTGGCGGGCCCCAAGGGAAGAGCCTTCTCTGTGGCGGCCCCGGCCCTCTGGAATCAACTCCCCCCAGAGATTAGAACGGCCCTCACCCTCCTTGTCTTTCGCAAATTACTCAAGACCCACCTTTGTTGCCAGGCATGGGGGAGTTAGGATATTCCTTCCCCTAGGCCATTACAAGTTATGTATGGTATGTTTGTGTGTATGTTTGGTTTTTATAATAAGGGTTTTTAGTTGTTTTATTAAATTGGATTGTTACAGGTTGTTTTTTTATCATTGTTGTAGTGAGTGCTGGATATAAAATTGTAGGCTGGGAGATAATACAATCTCCTAGCATCCCATCTCTTTTTAAAGTGGGTGGGGTTAAACAGATTTACAGACTAACAAAGTTGGAAGGGACCTTGGAGGTCATCTAGTCCGACCCCCCGCCCAAGCAGGAGACCCTATATCAGGGAGATTTGATCCCGTTGTATAGAGCGCTGGTGAGACCCCATTGGGAATACTGTGCTCAGTTCTGGAGACCTCACCTACAAAAAGAGATGGATCAAATGGAACGGGTCCAAAGATGGGCTACAAGAATGGTGGAAGATCTTAAGCATAAAACGTATCAGGAAAGACTTCATGAACTCAACCTGTATAATCTGGAGGACAGAAGGAAAAGGGGGGACATGATGGAAACATTTAAATATGTGAAAGGTTTAAATAAGGTTCAGGAGGGAAATGTTTTTAATAGGAAAGTGAACACAAGAACAAGGAGGCACAACCTGAGGTTAGTTGGGGGAAAGACTATTATTATTATTATTATTATTATTATTATTATTATTATTATTAATTAGATTTGTATGCCGCCCCTCTCCGTAGACTCGGAGAAGATCGGAAGCCACGTGAGAAAATATTATTTTACCGAAAGAGGAGTAGATGCTTGGAACAAACTTCCAGCAGATGCTGTTGGTTAATCCACAGTAACTGAATTTAAACATGCCTGGGATAAACTTAGATCCATCCTAAGATAAAATACAGGAAATAGTATGCAAGAAAATGTTTGACCAGAGAGACGAGTGGGCCTTCAAGGGATGTGCTATCTAAGAAACACGGAGCGGTGACTCTTTTTCTTAAATTGTTTTGAATTCTTCTCAAAAATGAGAGCTGCCAGTTTTGGGAATGGATTTTGTAGCCAAAGCCGCTGGCATTGACTTAGCCCTGAAATTCGGCATCCCTCAACGTTTCAGCCCATGATAAAACAGGCTGGATGTGTGACCCCTTGTGAATTCTGCCGCATGAATCCCAGCGACCAGTTAGGTCCCACAGAGTGGGTCTTCTCCGGGTCCCATCAACTAAACAATGCCGCTTGGCGGGACCCAGGGGAAGAGCCTTCTCTGTGGCGGCCCCGGCCCTCTGGAACCAAATCCCCCCAGAGATTAGAATTGCCCCCACCCTCCTTGCCTTTCGTAAGCTGCTTAAAACCCACCTCTGCCGCCAGGCATGGGGGAATTGAGATACTCTTTCCCCTAGGCCTCTACAATTTTATGCAATTTTATGGTATATGTGTATGTATGTTTGGTTTTTATAATAATGGGTTTTTAAACTGTTTTTAGTATGGGATTATTATTATATGCTGTTTTATTACTGTTGTTAGCCGCCCCGAGTCTGCGGAGAGGGGCGGCATACAAATCCAATAAATAGATAGATAGATAGATAGGTAGGTAGGTAGGTAGGTAGGTAGATAGATAGATAGATAGATAGATGATAGATAGATGATAGATAGATAGATATAATGAAATAAATAAAAGTCTTCGGAAGGGGCGGCATACAAATCTAATAAATTATTATTATTATTATTAATTATAAATAAATAAATAAATAAAAATAAATAAATAATAAGTAAAAATAAATAAATAAATGAATAAATAAATAATAAATAAATAAATAAATAAATACATACAAGGCATGAGAACTAGAAATTCGTCTCTTCTTTTAAGTTTTCTGAACAACGGAGAGAACCAAGATTCCACTGCTATTTTTTTATTATTATTGAAAACACAAAACAACAACAACAACAAAAACCCATAAAAACAACAGGGTCCACAAGCTTAATATAAATTCGCATTTACATTTCTGTTTCTACAATTTCCCCCCTCTTTTAAAATTGTTTTAATTCTTTTTTCTTTTCAATCCAATTATAAAGTTTCCCCATATGGTATAATGTTCTTTTTCCTACTTATTCCGTAATTCCAATGTACGTTTGCTTAATTTTGCACAAGCCTAACATTTTTCTGATCAACATCTCTTCATTTGGTATGTTCTCTTCCCCCCCCCCCAATTTTGCACAAAAACTAATCCCACCGCTGTTAATATATGTGCTATTAAATAATAATCTGCCTTTTTATGTTGCCTCTAATAATTGCGAGTAGAATATAGAATATACAATAGAGAATAGAGAGTAGAGTACAGTAGAGTAGAGTAGAATAGAGAATAGAATAGAGAATAGAGAGTGGAGTAGAGTAAAGTAGAATAGAGTAGAGTAGAATAGAGAATAGAGAGTAAGATAGAGAATAGAGAGTGGAGTAGAGTAGAATATAGAATAGAGAGTAGAATATAGAATAGAGAGTAGAATATAGAATAGAGAGTAGAATATAGAATAGAGAGTAGAGTAGAGTAGAGTAGAATATAAAATAGAGAGTAGAGTAGAATAGAGAATAGCGGAGTAGAGTAAAGTAGAGTAGAGTAGAGTAGAATATAGAATAGAGAGTAGAGTAGAAGAGAACAGAATAGAGAATAGAATGGAGAGAATAGAATAGAATAGAAAATAGAATAGAGAGTAGAATAGAAAGTAGAGTAGAGTACAGTAGAGTAGAACAGAACAGAACAGAACAGTAGAATTTAGAACAGAACAGAATAGAATAAATTTTATTGTCAATTTGAATGTACACTAATTGGCATACATTAAAATGAAAATTTTTTTACTCATTTTTTAACATAAAAATTGTTGTTACAATCTTAGTAACTGTTAACACTTGGCGCCTAATTATAAGCGTTGTAATAATAGCACATCCAATTATAATTTAACACTCTTAAGCCGGCCAAGATGAGATTTGAAAAAAATATAAACAAAGGGATTCCAAACTGCTTGGTCAATCTTTTCGCCTTCTGGAGTGATCACCCAGAAATTTATCCTTCTATGCCAGCTGAGGATTCGGGAAGTCGCAGCCTGTGGTTTTTGGATCGGGCATCAGGCGGAAAACAGTGGAACCAGTTCAATCTTCAAACTGGCTTACTCACTAATTCTGGAATCAAAAAACCCCCATCTCTGAATATCCTTGCATGCTCCTCTGAGATCTTGAAGATGAGGTTTGGTTTTATATCCAGCTCCTATTTCGTTTTCTTTTCTGAGATATTTACCAGAGGCTCTCTGAAATATTTTTTGCTAATGCACACACCACCACCCCCTTTCATTACCGAGAGCAGCCACTTAACGTCCCAACCACAGGTTGAAAAATGCCACAAAATGTCCTTTTAACATCTCCTGATCAGTGCAAATTTAAAGTGACCGTAAAGTTAGTCTACCTCTCCGAGACCGCCTCCTGCCGCACGAATCCCAGCAGCCGATAAGGTCCCACAGAGTTGGCCTTCTCCGGGTCCCGTCGACCAAACAATGTCGGCTGGCGGGACCCAGGGGAGGAGCCTTCTCTGTGGCGGCCCCGGCCCTCTGGAACCAACTCCCTCCAGAGATTCGAACAGCCCCCACCCTCCTCGTCTTCCGTAAAATGCTGAAGACCCACTTTTGTCGCCAGGCGTGGAGATAATTACCATCTTTCCCCCTTTTTTATTATGTTTTTGGTCTTACTGTATGATAGATTAGGTTGAATGTGTATGACTGCATAGTTAGGGGTTTTATTATATTATTAATCCCTTCTTAAATGAATTTTTTTATTATTAGATTTGTAATGTATTACTGTTGTGCTGTGAGCCGCCTCGAGTCTTCGGAGAGGGGCGGCATACAAATCTAATAAACTAAACTAAGTCCAAAACGGGAACTTTTTCTCCATAAACATCCCAGCTTCTCTCGCGATTCTATTAATTCCTGCTTTTAATAAGAACATGCAGGGGGTCTGCTTAGTAAACTAGCCCCAATAGATGAGCTTTATCTACAATATACTTAATTTGGTTAACCAGCTTTCCTTGGTTCCCCCAGGATGTAAACAAACAGCAGGCTGGGTTTCTCCAACACACATAATGGGAATTTCCACAAGGGGAGATTTTTAAAAAAAAGCAAAGTATAAGCACACAGTGGTTTTTTTGCATCCTTCCTTCCTCACATTCTGGTGGAGGGTTTTTTAATCGTGCTAGCACTGGTGATGATGTTCCCTAGTTGGGTAATGAAATGTCTCGAAGAAAACCACAAGCTCAGAGAGTACCAAGGACCCACACACACACCAACACCACCTCCTCCTCTTTCTCCTCCTCTAACCCCACTCCCTTCTAGCATTGATGATGTTGCCATGTTCCCCCCCAAATAAGACCCTGTCTTAATTTTTTTTTTGAACCCTGAAATAAGCACTTGGCCTTATTACCATGTGCTCAAAAGTCTGATTGGGCTTCTTATCAGGGGAGGTCTTATTTTGGGGGGAAACAGGGTAGGTAGGTAGCTAGATGGATGATAGATAGATAGATAGATAGATAGATAGATAGATAGATAGATAGATAGATAGATAGATAGATAGATAGATGGATACAGACAGACAGACAGATGATAGATGATAAACAGACAGACAGATAGATAATAATGATGATTGATAGACAGATAGACAGAAAGAAGAAAGATGATAAATAGATAGACAGGCAGGCAGGCAGATAATGATAGATAGACAGACAGACAGACAGAAGACAGACAGATAGAAGACAGATAAATGATAGTTAGAGAGAGAGAGAGAACCCCTTCATTTCAACCCTGAGCTACATATATTCTGTTCCACTGGCCCTTTTGTAACCATACCACAAAACGCAATAAAAACTAACCAAAATGAGCATGGCACTTCAATCATCTCATAAATATTTCAACTGAACGTGTTGTGTGAACAAAATCAAACAACAGCACCCGAGTTGGGAAGATGGACACAAGGCCAAGGAGGGAAGCCTTCACACTGACTCATCTACATACATAAGTGCTTCAACTCAAGATTCACCCATTTTTGCTAAACTTTTGCCATTTTCCATTGCTTTGCCACGGAATCCCTGCAATAAACCACCTTGGATAAAGGACTGCAGCAGAAGTCACGGCCTACAGGGAACCTCGGGGCTCGACTACTGTAACGCTCTCTACATGGGGCTACCTTTGAAAAGTGTTTGGAAACTTCAGATCGTGAAGAATGCAGCTGCAAGAGCAGTCATGGGCTTTCCCAAATATGCCCATGTTACACCAACACTCCGCAGTCTGCACTGATTGCCAATCAGTTTCCGGTCACAATTCAAAGTGTTGGTTATGACCTATAAAGCCCTTCATGGCACCGGACCAGATTACCTCAGGGACCACCTTCTGCCGCACGAATCCCAGCGGCCAGTTAGGTCCCACAGAGTGGACCTTCTCCGGGTCCCATCAACTAAACAATGTCGCTTGGCGGGACCCAGGGGAAGAGCCTTCTCTGTGGCGGCCCTGGCCCTCTGGAACCAACTCCCCCCAGAGATTAGAATTGCCCCTACTCTCCTTGCCTTTCGTAAGCTACTTAAAACCCACCTCTGCCGCCAGGCATGGGGGAATTAAGATCTCTTCTCCCCTTAGGCCGTTACAATGGTATGCATGGTATGTTTGTATGTGTGTCTGGTTTTCTGTATTAAGGGGTTTTAATTTGATTTTAGTATTGGATTATTATTATATACTGTCTATGATTGCTGTTAGCCGCCCCGAATTTTCGGAGAGGGGCGGCATATAAATCCAATAAACTTGAAACTTGAAACCTATGTTCTCTCAGCAATTTAGGGGCATCCAAAGGAAAGAGGTGGGGCTGAAAGTCACCCCATGCATTCCAGATCCCAGTGAAGACATGTCCATGGGTAGGTTGCCTTATGTCAAGGGTAGGCGAAGTGGGCTCTCCTATGACATGTGGACTTCAACTCCCAGAATTCCTGAGCTAGCATGATTGGCTCAGGAATTCTGGGAGTTGAAGTCCACAAGTCATAGAAGAGCCAACTTTGCCTACCCCCTGACTTATGTCATTGCCCACCTGAGAAGACTATAGGAGTAGACCCCGGGTTAACCCCCCTCCCAAGCCAATAAAACACAATCCCTGGAAGAGAGGCGTCCAACCCTGGCAACTTTTAAGACCTGTGGACTTCATCTCCCCAAATCCCCCAGCTTGTTTGCAAAGGATAAAAAGCTCTTGGAAAGAGGAGGATAACAAGCGAATGGACAACAGGGTGTGGAGCGTTATTATGTTGTCACAGAGTGGACGTCCGGTGGATACTTACCACCAGTGAAGGGCTACCAAAATTTTTACTACCACACTGTGGGCGTGGCTTGTGGCTGGGTGGGAGTGGTTTGTCAGCCATGTGACCAGGTGGGAGTGGCTTGGCAATCACGTGACTTGGCCAAGGACTTTCCAAGAACCTCAAAACAACACCCATATCAATGGACACTAAACAAGCAGGTCATCGAATTCACCCACATCCTAGAAGTGGGCAGCTATAGAACCGTGAAATGAAAGAAACATCTTGCGTAGAATTTGGAAAGCCCATTTTGAACCTTGTGATTAAAAGGTGCCTTCGTGATTGGAATGGCCACTCACAACATCATCACTTACACAAAGGCAACAATCTAAAGTGTCCCTTGCTACTTTCACAGCCTAAGTGAACATCCCAAAATGCCCCATTCCACATAAAAGTCTTAACCCTCCTTCCTGCAGACGACCAAACAAAATCAAGGTTCCTGGCAAAACATGAGGATTCAAGCAGTATTCATTTTATTTTTCTAGAGCAGGGGTTCCCAAACTTGGCAACTTTAAGACTTGTGGATTTCAACTCCCAGAATTCTCCAGCCAGCTAGGAAGACCTCTGTTCCAGAGAATATTATAGCCATTCGGAAAGGAGGGGGAGGCAGAAACCCAGATCACATAGAATTCATTCCAAATATTATCTCCTTAGACTTTTCCTAGATACTTTTGTTTGTAGTACAGTGTTCCCCCAATTTTTGCGGGTTCAAACTTCGCGGAAAGTCTTTACCACGGTTTTCCAAAAATATTAATTAAAAAATACTTCATTGTTTTCCCCCTATACCACGGTTTTCCCCACTTGATGGTGTCATATGTCATCGCCAAACTTTCGTCTGCCTTTAATAAATATTTTTTTGAATAAACTTTCATAAATAAACATGGTGAGTAATAATCTGAATGGTTGCTAAGGGAATGGGAAATTGTAATTTAGGGGTTTAAAGTGTGAAGGGAAGGCTTGGGATACTGTCCATAGCCAAAAATAGTGTATTTACTTCCGCATCTCTACTTCGCAGAAATTCGACTTTCGCGGGTGGTCTCAGAATGCATCCCCAGTGAAAATCGAGGGAGCACTGCAGTTTGTAGCTTTCAGGAAGAATGTAGAAGCTGCCCAAAGAAGACACCCTGCATTTTCTTTCAACATCTTTCAGTGCAAATTGGGGGCTCTGGGGTGGAGCTCCATTTTCGCTACCCCACTACGTTCTCCCACCCACCCATCCCGGTCCGGGCAGCAGCCCACCCCTGGCTGTAGGAGTAGACTCTGAGTTAACCCCCCATCCCATGGCAATAAAACCCAATCCCTTGAACGCTCTACCGAGGCGTCCAACCTCGGCAACTTTTAAGACCTGTGGACTTCAACTCCCAGAATCCCCCAGCTTGTTTGCAAAGGACAGACGCTTTCATTGAAGGGCTACCAATTTTTTTTACTACCACACTGTGGCCGTGGCTTATGCAGGACGCCCTGCGTTTTCTTTCAACATCTTTCAGTGCAAATTGGGGGCTCTGGGGTGGAGCTTCATTTTGGCTACCCCACTGCGTTCTCCCCCAATCCAGGCAGCACCCCACCCCTGAAAACCTTTGGAAAGAGGAAGAGCCAGAAGAGCCCTTCACTCCTCCACTCGAAACAGAATCCCCTATGAGACTAGACTTTCAATCCTGGGCCTAGAAAGTTTAGAACTAAGACGCCTTAAACAAGATCTAAGTATTGCTCACAAGATCATATGCTGCAACGTCCTGCCTGTCGGCGACTACTTCAGCTTCAACCACAACAACACAAGAGCACACAACAGATTTAAAGTTAATATTAACCGCTCCAAACTTGACTGTAAAAAATACGACTTCAGTAACCGAGTTGTCGAAGCGTGGAACTCATTACCGGACTCTGTAGTGTCATCCCCAAACCCCCAACACTTTACCCTTAGATTATCCATGGTTGACCTATCCAGATTCCTAAGAGGTCAGCAAGGGGCGAGTACAAGTGCACTAGAGTGCCTTCCATCCCCTGTCCTATTGCTCTTCTATATCTCCTATTCCTTTCTTCTATTCCTATATCTCTTCTTCTATTCTTTCATTGATATGTTTTATTACTTTATCTTCTTTTCTATTATTTCTTAGATATATTTTACTATGAGTATCTCCTCTATAACCTTCATCATGTATTTTACTATGTGTATACAGTATAGATATATACCCACTAAAACCCTCATTGTGTATTGGACAAAATAAATAAATAAATAAAATAAATAAACAACAACGCTCAGGACAACAGGGTGTTGTCATCCCAGAGAGGACGCCCGGGGGATACTTACCCCAGCTGTGTCTGGATGGTGGGACCTGCTCTGCCGCTCTGCCATGGTCCGGTGGCCTGAGCCGAGACCCGGTCAATCCTCTCTCCAGCCTGCCTGCCTCCCTTTGCTAATCCCCACTCTTGGGCGAGCCAGGGAAGTTGCATTGCATCCCACCTAAAAATCCAAGCACTTTGCCGCCAGCCGCTGCTGCTGGTTGCTGTTGCAGGGCGAGCCAGATGCTAATGGACTGTGTTCTCTCCTTCCCTCGCCCATCATTATGTCAGGAGGGATGTTTAATAGCTCTCGGCCTCTCTCTCTCTCTCTCCCCGGCAACAAAGTGCCAGGGGGGAGGGGCAGGTGTCAATGCCACAAGGGAAAGGAAGGCCACGCCAGGGCCAGGGGAAGGGAACTCTGCCGTCAACACCGGAGTGGGCCCAAGAGATTTGCTCCTGCTGCTAACAAGGGCGAAAGGGCGAAAAGGGTTTGAGTAAAATCCAGTGGCCCTTTGGCAGCCAGGGATGCGCAGCAGTGGCAAGGGTGTAACGCAGTGTTTCCCAACCTTGGGAACTTGAAGATATCTGGACTTCAACTCCCAGAATTCCCCAGCCAGCATTTGCTGGCTGGGGAATTCTGGGAGTTGAAGTCCAAGTATCTTCAAGTGGCCAAGGTTGGGAAACACTGGTGTAACGGATCTCAAATGGGGATCTTCTCCGGGTCCCGTCGACGAAACAATGTCGTCTGGCAGGCCCCAGGGGAAGAGCCTTCTCTGTGGTGGCCCCGGCCCTCTGGAACCAACTCCCCCCAGAGATCGGAACTGCCCCCACCCTCCTTGCCTTTCGTAAATTGCTCAAGACCCACCTGTATCGCCAGGCATGGGGGAATTGAGACATCTCCCCCGGGCTTATATAGTTTATGTTTGGTATGTATGTGTTGCATGGTTTTTAAATGTTGGGTTCTAGATAATTTTTAATATTAGATTTGTTACATTGTATACTGTTATTATTATTGTTGTGAGCCGCCCCGAGTCTTCGGAGAGGGGTGGCATCCAAATCTAATAAATTATTATTATTATTATTATTATTATTATTATTATTATTATTTTCTCGCCGCATGCCGGATGCGTGCCTTGTGTGTGCCTAGTTAATAGTCCTGACACAACTATTAATCCAGAGGTCTTCAAACTTGGCAACTCAAGAAATAACAGCAACAACAACAGAGTTGGAAGGGACCTTGGAGGTCTTCTAGTCCAACCCCCTGCTTAGTCAGGAAACCCTACACTACTTAAAAACTTCTGGAGGCAAGCTGTTCCACGGATTAATTGTTCTAATTGTCAGGAAATTTCTCCTTAAGTTCTAAGTTGCTTCTCTCCTTGTTTAGTTTCCACCCATTGCTTCTTTTTCTACCCTCAGGTGCTTTGGAAAATAGATTGACTTCTTTGTGGAAAACCCTGAGATATTGAAACACTGCTATCATGTCTCCCCTGGTTCTTCTTTTCATTAAACTAGCCATGCCCAGTTCCTGCAACCGTTCTTCATATGTTCTAGCCTCCAGTCCCCTAATCATCTTTGTGGCTCTTCTCTGCACTCTTTCTAGAGTCTCAACATCCTTTTTGCATCGTGGCGACCAAAACTGAATGCAGGATTCCAAGTGTGGCCTTCTGCCACACGAATCCCAGCGACCAGTTAGGTCCCACAGAGTTGGCCATCTCCGGGTCCCGTCGACCAAACAATGTCGTTCGGCGGGACCCAGGAGAAGAGCCTTCTCTGTGGCGGCCCCGACCCTCTGGAACCAGCTCCCCCCCGGAGATGAGAACTGCCCCCACCCTCCTTGCCTTTCGTAAAAAGTTCTTAAGACCCATCTCTGACATCAGGCATGGGGGAACTGAGACATGTCCCCGGGCCTATACAGTTTATACATGGTATGTTTGTGTGTATGTTTGCTTTTAATCATGGGGGGTTTAGCGTTTTTTAAATTATTAGATTTGTTCTTACATTGTTCTTGTTATTGTTGTGAGCCGCCCCGAGTCTACGGAGAGGGGCGGCATACAAATCTAATAAATAATAATAATAAAGTGGTATTAACATGTGATCTTGATTCTCTCCCTCTGTTGATGCAGCCTAGAACTGTGTTGGCTTTTTTGGCAGCTGCTGCACACGGCTGGCCCCTGTTTAAATGGTTGTCCACTAGGACTCCAAGGTCCCTCTCACAGTGGCTACCACTTAGACTGAACCTGGTGTGTTTTGTTTTTCTTGCCTTAATGTAGAACCTGACTTTTTTCACCATTGAATTTCATCTTGTTAGATAGCCCCGAGGGTGAAGTAAATATTTCATTCACCAAAAGAAATCGCTAGGGTATGGATGGATGGAAACTAAGCAAGGAGAGAAGCAACCTGGAATGAAGGAGAAATTTCCTGACAATTCATCAGTGGGACGACTTGCCACCAGAAATCATGGGCGCTCCATCACAAGGTTTTTAAAAAGGTTTTACACATTGACAAAAAGAATCAGAATACTAAATGCAAACTTGGTGGAAATGAACTTGTAGATGACCCTCATTCTGTCAAAGACCTTGGAGAACTCATATCCAATGACTTAAGTCATTGAGACTGCGGAGAGGGGCGGCATACAAATCTAATTAATAATAATAATAATAATAATAATAATAATAATAATAATAATAATAGTAATAATAATAGTAATAATAATAATAATAATAATAATAATAATAATAATAATAATAATAATAATAGCAAGAGCCCACTGTAACACCATTGCCAAAAATGCATTAAGAGTTGTTAATCTAATCTTACGTAGCTTCTTCTCCAAAAACACTGAAGTTCTAACCAGAGCTTACAAATCTTTGGTCAGACCAATTCTGGAATGTTGCCTATCAGACATAAATACAATCGAGAGAGTCCAGAAATATTTCCCAAGAAGAGTCCTTCGCTCCCCCTTTTGCAACAAAACACCTTATTCCATCAGACTTGAAATATTGCAATTAGACAATTTAGAACTACGTCGCCTCCGATCTGATCTAAGAGTAGTTCATAAAATCATCTACCAAAATGTCCTTCCTGTTAGTGACTACTTCACCTTCAACCACAACAACACATGAGCACATAATAGACTCAAACGATGGAATAAGGTGAAAGGTTATATGTTGAGTAGAATCTGTGGTGCAAATGTGAAAAATAAACTCCAATCACTCTTTCAGTAATAACAAATGCAAAGTAGAGCCAAGGAAATATATATATATATAAACTAGTAAATTTTCGAACCCCCCCGCAATGGGTGGTGGTGGTGATGGGGGTTCTCTTGTCGGTCAGGTGATGGGCACATGCACTGTGCACTGTTTTATGTTTGTTTTTTATGTAACCATATTTACAAAATCAATAAAAATATATTTTTTAAAAAAATAGATTCAAACGTAACGTAAACCGCTCCAAAGTAGGCTGCAGAAAATACGACTTCGGCAATAGAGTGAACAACACCTGGAGCGCATTACCTGACTATGTTTCTTCCCCAAACCCCCAAATCTTCAAACTCAGATTATTTACATTTGACTTCTCCCCCTTTTCTAAGAGGTCTGTAAGGAGCATGCCTAAGCGCACTGTTGCGCCTTCCCTCGCCTGTCCTAATGTTTCCCTCTTACTAGTATCATGTATATAAACCTTGTTATATCTTTGTATACCATCAATATGTACTTTACTTGGCAAAACAAACAAATAAGTCAGTTTCTCCAATGCGTTCAACACTGCCACCTAATGGTCACACAGACCTATGGCACCAGCAGTTTTTTAATAGCTCTATTTCGGTATTGCATTACACCACTGTTTCCCAACCTTGGCCACTTGAAGATATTTGGACTTCAACTCCCAGAATTCCCCTGCCAGCATTACACAACCTGCCACCTCTCCTCCCCATCCCAGATCCCTTACTAAGACCTTAATAGCGTCCTGCTCCACACATCCTTTCTCGAGGTGAGCTGTAGCAAGTAGCAATCTGTTATGGCGTGAAAAAACGGAGACCTTGTTAGGTTCAAGACAACAAGGTAGACCGCTGTTACTATCCAGCAGGGTGTTAAATGCTTAAACAGAGGGCCTGAAACTATTAAAGGAATAGTGTCCCCCCCCCCCCCCGCCAGGAGGTGAAAAATATAAAATCGGAAGAGGTTTTATTCAGCTTGCAGAACTAAGGATACATTATGCACGAGTGAAAAAGTATAGTGCATATACTGCACGAGTCAAAAAGAGGGCGGTGAAAATATTTACTGACCCCTCACATCCTGGACACAAACTGTTTCAACTCCTGCCCTCAAAACGTCGCACAGAGCCGTAGACACAAGAAGAGTTTTTCCCCGAACGCCATCACTCGGCTAAACAAATAATTCCCTCAACACTGTCAGACTTTTTACTAAATCTGCACTTCTATTCTACTAGTTTTTTTCTCATCATTCCTATCATCCTTTTCCTCCCACTTAGGACGGTATGACTGTAACTTGTTGCTTGTATCCCTAAGATTTTTATTAATATTGATTGTTTCTTCATTGCTTATTTGACCCCTATGACAAACATTAAGTGTTGGACCCCATGATTCTTGACAAATGTCTCTTTTCTTTTATGTACGCTGAGAGCATCTGCACCAAAGACAAATTCCTTGTGTGTCCAATCACACTTGGCCAATAAAATTCTATTCTATTCTATTCTATTCTGTCAGTTTCATCTCACCAAGTTTCCATAATAGCAACTCTATAATATCTATATAATATCTTCCCTCATTTACTTGAATGTCTAATTCATCCCTTTTATTCCTCATACTCTGTGTGTAGACATTTAAGTCCATTTTGGTTGTTCAATTAACTTAGTTGTCTTCCAATTGAAGGCCAAAAATTTATAAAGATATGAGTCTATTACATTGCTACTGGGTGAATTATTGGAAGCAACCCCCCCCCCCAAAAAAAAAAATAAATCTGAATCTCAATCAGGACCCGCAACAAGGATATCCAGTATGTGAGCCCTTTTGCTATTAACAGAACAAAAGGGACCTTGGAGGTCTTCTAGTCTAACCCCCTGCTCAGGCATTTTAGACAATGTGTTTTGCAATCTCTTTCTAAAAACTTCCAGTGTTGGAGCATTCAAAATTCTGGAGGCAAATTGTTCCACTGGGGACATGATCGAAACATTTAAATATGTTAAAGGGTTAAATAGGGTTCAGGAGGGAAGTGTTTTTAACAGGAAAGTGAACACAAGAACAAGGGGACACAATCTGAAGTTAGTTGGGGGAAAGATCAAAGGCAACATGAGAAAGTATTATTTTACTGAAAGAGTAGTAGATCCTTGGAACAAACTTCCAGCAGACGTGGTTGGTAAATCCACAGTAACCGAATTTAAACATGCCTGGGATAAACATATATCCATTGTAAGATAAAATACAGAAAATAGTAAAAGGGCAGACTAGATGGACCATGAGGTCTTTTTCTGCCGTCAGACTTCTATGTTTCTATGTTTCTAATTGTTCTGGCTGTCAGGAAATTTCTCCTTGGTTCTAAGTTGCTTCTCTCCTTGATTAGTTTCCACCCATTGCTTCTTGTTCTACCCTCAGGTGCTTTGATGTTGAGACTCTAAGAAAGAGTGCAGAGAAGAGCAAGAAAGGGGATTGAGGGACCGGAGGCTAAAACATATGAAGAACAGTTTCAGGAACTGATTACGTCTAATTTAATGGAAAGAAGGACCAGGGGAGACATGATAGCAGCCTTCCAATATCTCAGGGGTTGCCACAAAGAAGAGGGAGTCAAACTATTCTCCAAAGCACCTGAGGGTAGGACAAGAAGCAATGGGTGGAAACTAAACAAGGAGAGAAGCAACTTAGAACTTAAGGAGAAATTTCCTGACAGTTAGAACAATTAACCAGTGGAACAGCTTGCCTCCGGAAGTTGTGAATGCTCCAACAATGGAAGTTTTTAAGAAGAGATTGGGCATCCATTGGTTTGAAATGGTATAGGATTTCCTGCCTAAGAAGGGGGTTGGACTAGAAGACCTCCAAGGTCCCTTCCAACTCTATTATTCCATTCTATTTAGCTACAAAACCAGACCCATTTGTCAAAGGGTGTGTAGCAGAATGGCATGGGAGGAGACCTCGATTCAGAAAAATCCTTTGTCCCAAGGAAGTGTGCCAACCACATCCTCTCATATTTACAAAAGAGAGCAAGTTCTCCCTTCTTCCGTGTTGTGGTTAGCTCTGGCCCAGCTCCTGCCCCAAGGACTGTGGATGTGGGGGAGACATCCACATGCTGCAGGCCTGTTTCCCCCCACCCCCTGGTGGAATCTGCTGATGAAGGCTCCTCTGACCAAGAAGACATGAGTGACAGGGAGGAGGAGAGTGGGGCAGACAGCTCAGAAGGAGATCAATTATCTCTCTCCTCCTTGGATTCAGAACAAGAGTTAATGATACAGCCACGCATGGGGAGAGCGATGCATAGGCAGCAACAACTGAGAGATTATTATCAAAGAAAATGAGGCCACCTGTGGTTGGGTGGGGCTGGGGTCATTAGTGAGGCTGCTATAAAGAGCAGCCTGTGGGTTTGGCCATTGTGGAGGATTATCTGATCCTTGTGTTTCGTGCCTGCCTTGCTGACTTCGACCTTGGTGTGTTGCTTTTCCCCGCTTTGAAACTAAACCAGAGCAAAGTGTGTGTCACTTTGTGAAAGAAAAAGGACTGTGAATTGCCTCCCAGCTGCAAGCTAAGTATCTCAGAACTGATAAGGGACTTGTACAAATTACCAGTTTGTTTGGAGACGAGGGCTCTTGGCTATACCAAAGGAGGGCTTGGTTTAACTGAATTTTCATTATAAAGAACATTGTTTTGAATTTTCAAACGTGTGTGTGTCTGAAATTTGTACCTGTGCATTTTTGGGAGGATTCTACCAGAGAGCCCGATGGAACATTCCAATTGGGAGTAGCAGACTTGAGTAACAGGCCTGTTATCTCCCATTCTTCCAAGGACCGACTCAACGCGTACGTTTTGTCCTCGCTGGGGGCCCTTCACAGAAAAGTTGATAGCTGTACGTCACCGATAAGGACCATCTGAGCTAGACAGATACTTGGGTTTGTTTGCGTCTTGCCAAAAACACCTCCAGCGATACTTCACAGCTTCTCAACCACATCTACAACACTTCTCTCCCTCAATACAAAGAGAAACTGACCAAGAATGTACCACCTTTTTTCATAGAAACCACTCAGGATATTCACAAGACTTCAAGTCGCTTTTATTATCTAAACCAGCGACCACCAAATTGGCAGTCCGCATTAAAAAATATTTGCATATTTTTTTAGTAATTTTGTTTCCTCCATGAAAACATACATACATAACAACACATGTATTTTCAATGAATAATAATATAGAATCTCTTAAATGAAAAGTAATAAAAATACAAATCTAATAAATAAATAAACAAACAACAACAACAACAGAGTTGGAAGGGACCTTGGAGGTCTTCTAGTCCAACCCCCTGCTTGGGCAGGAAACCCTACACTACATCAGCCACATGGTTATCCAACATCTGCTTAAAAACTTCTGGAGGCAAGCTGTTCCATGGATTAATTGTTTTAACTGTCAGGAAATTTCTCCTTAAGTTCTAAGTTGCTTCTCTCCTTGTTTAGTTTCCACCCACTGCTTCTTGTTCTACCCTCAGATGTTTTGGAGAATAGCTTGACTCCTTCTTCTTTGTGGCAACCCCTGAGATATTGAAACACTGCTATCACGTCTCCACTAGTCCTTCTTTTCATTAAACTAGCCATGCCCAGCTCCTGCAACCGTTCTTCATATGTTTCAGCCTCCAGTCCCCTGATCATCTTTGTGGCTCTTCTCTGCACTTTTTCTAGAGTCTCAACGTCCTTTTTGCATCTTGGTGACCAAAACTGAATGCAGGATTCCAAGTGTGGCCTTTCCAAGGCCTTATAAAGTGGTATTAACATCTTCTTTAAAAAACTTCCAGTATTGGAGCATTCACAACGTCTGGTGGCAAGAGGTTCCACGGATTAATTGTGCTAACTGTCAGGAAATTTCTCCTTAGTTCTAATAGAAGGGGTGGGACCTACAGAAGTTGGCTTAGTTTAAGCTGAGTGCACTCTGCAAAGTTGGCAACTAAACCATGAACTATGGTTTAGCAATCTGCATCCAACCAAGTGTAGCTCAGTCGGCAAACCATGATTCAAATAAGGTGGGAACACACGCCACCCCTTTTTCTAGTTCACACAACTCCCCCTTAAGCAATAATAAAGCCGTTTTGATCTCGGCTTAACATTTGAGAACCCAGACACTGCTTTGCAACCCACAGTTTAATTAGGGAGGTGCCTCTGCGACGTAGCCAACAAACCAGGCTTCAGACATGGTTTATTTCAAGACCTAAACCTGGCCAGGGAAGTTGCAGAATTGAAACTGCTGTTGAACTAAAAAAATGCTTTTCCAAAAGGCAACTGGGTTTTCTTGGCTTTTTTTCTTTGAAAAAGCCAAGAAGCAAAATGCTTAACAACAACAACAACAACAAAATAAAACCGTCCAGTTATTTTTTGCAAAAGCACATTTGGGATAACCATGACCTGGATGACTGAGAATCTCCATAAACATCAAACTGCTATTGTCTACTTCCAAAAGCAAAATGCCTTTTTGTATGTGTAAAATGCCTTCAATCACTGATTCTGACTAGATCCTGGTAGCTTTCCGTGTCCTCCTCCTCCTCCTCTTCTTCTTCTCCTTCTTCCTCCTCTTCCTCCTCCTCCTCTTCTTCTCCTTCTTCCTCCTCCTCCTCTTCTTCTTATTCCAATTCAAAACACATTTCTGTAAACCATGATTTCCTAACTACCCTATTTCCTCTCCCTCCTCCTCCTCCTCTTCTTCTTCTTCTTATTCCAATTCAAAACACATTTCTGTAAACCATGATTTCCTAACTACCCTATTTCCTCTCCCTCCTCCTCCTCCTCCTCCTCTTCTTCTTCTTCCTCTTCCTCTCCCTCCTCTTCTTCTTCTTCTTATTCCAATTCAAAACACATTTCTGTAAACCATGATTTCCTAACTACCCTATTTTAGAGAGGCTAAGAGAAACTAAAGTCCACCCAAGCCATGTGATGGCTGAAGACAAAAGGTAGAAGAAGCCTACTGGAAAACACACCATCCATGACCCAGATACTTACCGCCCAGCAAGGCCACTTGAAACTGGACATCCTGTTCCCTTTCTTGCACACGCGTTGTGGCTTGCACACTTACACAAGCAAAGCCCCTACTCACCCAAGTCCTCTAGGCTAAGCTGGGGCAGGCCTTTATCTGTAGATGCAGGCAGTGGAAGATGGGAGGAGTCACAGTCTGGGCTCTGGAGATTAAAGGAGATCACCACCCAAGGGCTCCCAAGTTAACAGGTGGATCAAATATTGGTCAGTTTACAGCCTTCCCCTTAAGTTGCAACGCCCATGTCTTCTCCAAACATATCCATCGTCCCCTGCAAGCATGGGTTAGCATGCATTGGTGGGGTCGGTGGGGGAGTGAACCCAGCCTGGGTTGTTATTTTATGGCTCAGTTTATTGTGTAAGCTAAGAAAAGGGTCGGTTTGGCTTTAAAATGTTGTGTGGAATCAAACTGATTATTTACCCTCTGGCAAATTTAAGATAGGTGGACTTCAACTCCCAGAATTCACCACCTGACAAACTTTCAAATACTGTATGTGGACTTCAAACCCCATATACTGAAGTCCACACGTTTGAAAGTTTGTCTGTCTGTCTGTCTATCATTATACACAAAAATAGTAATATATACTGTATATTACATCACTATTACTATTATACTATTACTATTGTAATTTACACATGTAGAGTGTGACTGTGTATTGCATGTACTGTATTACACAATACAGTATTGTACTATAACATCTTAAAAGTTGAGATAGAAGCTCTATCTATCCATCCATCATCTACCATCTATCTATCATCAACTATCTATCTATCTATCTATCTACCATCTATCTATCTATCTATCTATCTATCTATCTATCTATCTATCTATCTATCTATCTATCTACCATCTATCTATCTATCTATCTATCTATCTATCTATCTACCATCTATCTATCTATCTATCTATCTATCATCAACTATCTATCTATCTATCTATCTATCTATCTATCTATCTACCATCTATCTATCTATCTAATTATCTATCTATCTAGCTATCTATCTAGCTATCTAGCTATCATCTGTCTGTCTGTCTGTCTATCTATCTACCTCTTCTATCTATCTTATATTATACACAAAAATAGTAATGTATATCTTACAATTATTGGTATTACTATTATACTATTACTATTGTATATGACAGATCTAGTGTTACTGTATTACATATATTACACAATATAGTACTATAACATCTTAAAAGTTGAGATAAAAATTCTATCTATCTATCCATCCATCACCTATCATTTATTTATTCATCTATCCATCCATCATCTATCATCTATCTATCTATCTATCTATCTATCTATCTATCTATCTATCTAATGTTATACACAAAAATAGTAATGCATATATCACATTACTATTATTATTATAATAATATTATATATTACAGATGTAGGTGTGACTATGCAATGCATAGTTTACACAATGTAGTACTATAATATCTTAAAAGTTGTTCAGATAGAGAGAAGCTCTATTATCTATCTATCATCTATCTATATCTTCTATCTACCTGTCTTATTATTATTACTATTATTATTATTATTATTATTATTATTATTATTATTATTATTTATTGGATTTGTATGCCGCACCTCTCCGCAGACTCGGGGCGGCTAACAACAGTAGTAAAACAGTACAACAAAATCCAATACTAAAAAACAGTTAAAAACCCATTATATAAAAAATCAATCATACATACAAACATACCATACATAAAATTGTAAAGGCCTAGGGGGAAAGTGTATTTTAGTTCCCCCATGCCTGGCGGCAGAGGTGGGTTTTAAGCAGCTTACGAAAGGCAAGGAGGGTGGGGGCAATTCTAATCTCTGGGGGGAGTTGGTCCCAGAGGGTCGGGGCCGCCACAGAGAAGGCTCTTCCTCTGGGTCCCGCCAACTGGCATTGTTTGGTTGACGGGACTCGGAGAAGACCCACTCTGTGGGACCTAACTGGTCACTGGGATTCGTGCAGCAGAAGGCGGTCACTGAGGTAATCTGTATATGTATAAGGGATCCCCTTATACATAAAAATAGTCATGTATACATTACAATTATTACTATTACAGTATTATACTATTCCCATTATATATTGCAGATGGAGAGTGTGACTATGTATTGCGTATAATACACAATATAGTACTATAACTGAGTTTCTCTCTTTGCAGCTGTTCCTGCCTTCCATCTCCACGCTGGAGGAAGGGATCCCCTGGACCACACGGGATTACACCTCATTTCCAAAGACTTTGTGTAATTCAGGGCTACTGCATTCAACAGCCTCCAGTGAGAGTAGTAGAGGCTGCTGTTATCTACAGGGGCAGAATCCTAATTCTTGACCACGCCAGGGTGTGTCAGAATCCTGGCTATGTCTTTCTAAAGAAAAAGAAACAGCCCACATCATAAAAAATAACTCTTTTGAAGCTTTTTTTTTTTAAAAAACCTGAGCAATAATTTCTGTCAAAACAGAAATCTAATAAATTATTATTATTATTATTATTATTATTATTATTATTATTATTATTATTATTATATAAATACAACACAGCAAACGAGATCACTATGCTGGATTTCGTATTTCATCCCCAGTCGGGCGCTTCCCAAGCACCTAGGACTGCGTGATGTAGCGGCGAATTATGTTTGTCGATCCCAGTAAAGCGGCCTTTTGCAATTGACAGATGGAGATTTTGTCAATTCCGATGGTTTTCAAATGTCCGCTGAGATCCTTTGGCCCTGCGCCCAGCGTGCCAAGGACCACTGGGACCACTTTCACTGGCTTATGCCAGAGTCGTTGCAGCTCGATTTTTAGATCTCGTATTTCACTCATTTCTCTAGCTGCTTCTCCTCAATTCTGCTGTCCCCTGGGATTGCGATGTCGATGATCCATACTTTCTTTTTCTCTACGATCACAATGTCTGACGTGTTATGCTTCAGAATTCGGTCAGTCTGAAGTCGGAAGTCCCACAGTAGTTTTGCTTGCTCATTTTCGACCACTTTTTCGGGCTTATGATCCCACCAGTTCTTTGCCACTGGTAAATGGTAGTTCCGGCACAAGTTCCAGTGGATCATCTGTGCCACAGCATCATGTCTATGCTTGTAGTCAGTCTGTGCGATCTTATTGCAGTAGCTGAGTATGTGATCGATTGTTTCATCTGCATTATTATTATTATTATTATTATTATTATTATTATTATAACCGAGACTAAAACATACAAAGGATGGTTGCAAGAACTGAGTATGACAAGTCTAGAGAAAAGAAGAATTAGGGGTGACATGATAGAAGTCTTCCAGTATTTGAGGGGCTGCTACAAAGAAGAGGGGGTCAACTTATTCTCCAAAGCACCCAGAAGGCAAGGCAAGAAACAATGGTTGGAAACTAACCAAAGAGACAAGCAACATGGAGTGAAGGAGAAACTTAACAGTGAGGACAATAACCAGTGGAACAGCTTGCCACCAGAAGTTTTGGCTGCTCCACAACTTTAAGAAGAAACTGGACAGCCTTCTGTATGAAATACTATAGCTTGAGCCCTGGGTTGAGCTAGAAGACCTCTAAAATCCTTTC
Source organism: Erythrolamprus reginae (assembly GCF_031021105.1). Lineage (NCBI taxonomy): Eukaryota > Metazoa > Chordata > Lepidosauria > Squamata > Dipsadidae > Erythrolamprus > Erythrolamprus reginae. The sequence continues at coordinate 2,638,120 of NC_091961.1, forward strand.
CACCGCTGTTATTCTGTATTCTGGCTGGAACAGAATTTAGTTGTGTAAATGTTGGTGGCTTTCCAAGAGTCCAATGCTGATTTTTGTGTTGTTTTGTGCCTCATCGATGGAAGGAGGAACACTAAATAATGGATATAAATTAGGGGGAAAGCAGATAAACCCCACTTAATGGTGGAGGAGTTTCCTAAGAATAAGAGCAATTGGAGAACGTTAAAAAGAAAGAACATGTAGAATACTATCAAAGATGGAATCTATTTTACCAGTGGTTGGGGGGTGGGAAAGGGGTGGAGATTAAGAATGTAATCAGTATTGTTAAGTGAATTAAATACCCAGACAACACGATGTTTATTAAGCACTAAAAATATAATTAAGAAATAAAGTTTATAATTAAATAATAATAATCTTGGCTGGGCCAAGTTCATCAGCCAAGAATCTATCTGTCTTCTCTATCTATCTAATTTATCTAACTATCATCTGTCTATCTATTATCTGTCTGTCTACTCTATCCATCTATCTGTCTGTCTGTCTATCTATTATCTGTCTTTTTACACTATCTATCATCTATCTACCATCTATCTATCTATCTATCTATCTATCTATCTATCTATCTATCTATCAATGTATCTATCATCTATCTATCATCATCTATCTCTCTATCTCTCTCTCTATCTATCTCTCTATCTCTCTATCTATCTATCTATCTGTATCATCTCTCTATCTATTATCTATCTATCTGTCTACTCTATCTATCTATCTATCTATCTATCTATCTATCTATCTATCTATCAATGTATCTATCATCTATCTATCATCATCTATCTCTCTATCTCTCTATCTATCTCTCTATCTCTCTATCTATCTATCTATCTGTATCATCTCTCTATCTATTATCTATCTATCTGTCTACTCTATCTATCTATCTATCTATCTATCTATTATCTGTCTGTCTGCCTGCCTGCCTGCCTGCCTGCCTGCCTGCCTGCCTGCCTGCCTGCCTGCCTGCCTGCCTATCTATCTATCTATCTATCTATCTATCTATCTATCTATCTATCTATCTATCTGCCTATCTGCCACCTATCTCGTTTTGAAGTGACTCTGGGTGGCTTAACAGCATTAAATTATGTCTTTCTGCTAATCCCAGAAAACTGAGATCTTATTCTGCTTGCTAATGCCAGAATGCTGTACATTTCCCCCCTCTTATTTTTAAACCTCAAGCTCCGACCCTTTGCAGTCTCGGTGTCCAGAAACAATTCGCATCCTCCATAAATTGCTAATTGTTTTTATTTGCTGCTGGAAGATGGCAGACGAGCCAACCCGGAGAGAAGGTTTTGCCTTGTGCTGTCAATTACCTTCTCCCTTGAATCACAGCCCTCGCTCACTCGCTCTCACCCTTCGATTGGCCCAGGGCCACCTCCATCCTTCTTGCTTATCAGAACCGGAGAAAAGAGCAAAATCTCCCTCAATCATCCTGAGTTACTCAGCCATTCTCTGTTGGAGAGAGGGAGCCAAGGCAGATGACAGACTGCTATTTGGGAGAGAGGGAGGGAGAGAGAGATGGAGACAGAGATATACACACAGACAGAAAGAGAGAGAGAGTAAGAAGGATTGAGGGAGACAGAGGAATGGAGGAGAGATAGAGAGAGAAAGAAAAAATGGAGGGAGAGAGAAAAAGACACAGAGAGAGAGAGACGGAGAAAGAGAGAGAAAAGGAGTGAGAGGAGAGACAGAGAAAGAAAGAGAGAGGGAAGATGTGAGGAAGAGAGAGGAGTGGGAGAGAGATAGAGAGGGAGAGAAAGAGACAGAAAGACAAAGAAAGAAAGAGAGAGAGAAGGAGTGGTGAAGAGAGAAAGAAATGGAGGGAGGGAAGAAGAAAGAGACAGACAGACAGAGAGAGAGAGAGAAAGAGAGAGAAGGAGTGAGGAAGAGAGAAAGAGACAGACAGACAGAGAAAGAGAGATAGAAGGAGTGGGGAAGAGAGAGAGAGTGGGGAAGAGGGAGAAGGAGTGGGGGAGAGAGAGAGAAAGAAATGGAGGGAGAGAAAGAGATAGAGAGAGACATGGAAAGAAAGAGAGAGAGAAGGAGTGAGAAAGAGAGGAGTGGGGGAGAGATAGAGAGAAAGAAATAGAGGGGGGAGAGAGAAGAGACAGACAGAAAGAGACAGAGAAAGAAAGAGAGAGAGAGGAGGGGAGAGAGAGAGAAAAAAAACGATGAAGGGAGAGAGACAGAGACGGCGGGAGGGAGGCAGGGGAGAGAGATGGGCTCTGCGCACAAAGTTGGCTTGTGTTTCAAGGAAGCTGCTGAGGTCATCTTGGCGTATTTTGAAAATAGAAACATGCATGTCTGCAGCCCAGCTCTGCCAGATCCTGGATCATACCAACAGTCTGCAAGGAAAGAATTAAACTCTTCCAGGCCCACATACAGCCAGTCCTCGGCTTACAACCGTTCCTTTAGTGACTGTTCAAAGTTACAACGGCACCGAAAAAAAGCAACTTATTTTTACCCTCCCCGTGGCCAAACGTTTATAGTGATTCTCAGTCCACCAGGTCCTGGTTGTCCCAAAGGGGCTTTTTCGGGAGATAACTGGACTTTGCTCTTCTTTTTTTCTTTTGAAGACCTTTCACTTCTCCTCCAAGAAGCTTCTCCGACTCTGACAGGATGGTGGAGAATGGAAGGATTGATGCTCCTTGCAGACAGCTGGTCATCTGCATCCACTTTGGGGGCATAGATAAACCTCCAAGTGCTTCAAGGACCCTCAAAAAGGATGCAAATGACCAGCTGTCTGCAAGGAGCATCAACCCTTCCATTCCACAACATCCAGTCAGAGCTGAAGAACCTTCTTGGATGAGAAGTGAAATGTCTTCAAAAGAAAAATAAATAAGAAAGTCCAGTTCCTTCCTTCCTCCCTACCTCCCTCCTCCTTCCCTCCTCCATCTTTCCACCCTCCCTTCCTTCCTTCCTGTCCCTCTTTCTTTCCTTCCCTCCTTCCTCTGTCCCCCTTTCAGTCTTTCCTTCCTCCCTCCCTCTCTCCTCTTTCCCTCCTCCATCTCCACCCTCTCTTCCTTCCTGTCCCTCTTTCTTTCCTTCCTCCCTCCTCCTTTCCTTTCTCCCTCCCTCTCTCCTCCTTCCCTCCTCCATCTTTCCACCCTCCCTTCCTTCCTTCCTGTCCCTCTTTCTTTCCTTCCCTCCTTCCTCTGTCCCCCTTTCAGTCTTTCCTCCCTCCCTCCCTCTCTCCTCTTTCCCTCCTCCATCTCCACCCTCTCTTCCTTCCTGTCCCTCTTTCTTTCCTTCCTCCCTCCTTCTTTCCTTTCTCCCTCCCTCTCTCCTCCTTCCCTCCTCTCTCTTTCCTCCCTGTTTCCCCCCTCCCTTCCTTCCTCTCTCCACCTTTCCTTCCTACCTTCCTTCCTTCCCCCCTCCCTTTCTTCCTCCCTCTGTCTCTTTCTTCCTTCCTTCATTCCTTCCTTCCCTCCTTCCTCTGTCCCTCTTTCCTTCCTCCCTCCATCTTTACTTTCTCCTTCCCTCTCTCCTCCTTCCCTCCTCTCTCTCTTTCCTCCCTATTTCAACCCTCCCTTCCTTCCTGTCCCTCTTTCTTTCCTTCCTTCCTCCCTCCCTTTCTTCTTCCCTCTGTCTTCCTTTCTTCCTTCCTTCATTCCTTCCTTCCCTCCTTCCTCTGTCCCTCTTTCCTTCTTCCCTCCCTCCCTCCGTCCCCCTTTCTGTCTTTCCTTCTTCCCTCCCTCTCTCCTCTTTCCCTCTTCCATCTTTCCACCCTCCCTTCCTTCCTCTTCCTTTCCTTCCTTTCCTTCCTCCCTCCCTCTTTCCTTTCTCCCTGCCTCTCCTCCTTCCCTCCTCCCTCTTTCCTCCCTCTTTCCACCCTTCTTTCCTTCCCTCCCCCCTCTTTTCCTAAGAGGTCAGTTATCCATGTGCAGCGATAACGATCCTGGCATGGCGCCAGGCCTGGCTGTTAAAAGCAGAAACCTGCAGCGTAAGCATTAGTTAAGAAGCCATTTGGTCTGAGAAGAATTTCCCAGCACTCGAAACGGTTCAGATGTTACCAAAGTCTCAGAATCTGACCAGGGAAACTGCCTGGAGGCAAGTCCTTCCACTGATTCATTGTTCTGTCATTTAAATTTCTTCTTCGTAATAAGTTTCCATCCATTGCTTCTTGTCTTGCCCTCTGGTGCTTTGGAAAGTAAGATGACGCCCCCTCCTCTTTGTGGCAGCCCCTCAGGTACTGGAACACCTGTCGTCTTCCTTTTCACTAGTCTCGAGCAGGGGTAGGCAAACTTCAACGGTCAAAGAGCCGTTTGGACCCCGTTTCCCATAGGGAAACAACTCTGGGAGCCACAAAACCTAGGTGGGCGTGGCCAACTCGACATCACTTACTCCCACCCAGTCACATGACCCCCTTGCCATGCCTACCCAGCCAATCATTAGGGTAGACTAAGAGTTGGCAACGTTAAACATTCAAAGAGACATTTGGACCCGTTTCCCACAGAAAAGAAAACACCGGAGGTCACAAAACCCCTTTGAAATGAAGGCAACACTGCATGTAACATTTTGAACTCCAGAAGAAGGGAAAAAAGATGCTGGGTTGAAGATTACTTTCAAATAAAATAATGTGCATGCACGGAAGCAAAAAATAAAATCACCGAAATATCACGTGCCCGCGCATCTTCTCACGAGATTTGTGCACATCAGCGCCGTTAGTGACGGTAAGTTGGAACCCCGCGTGAGTCAAACCCACCAGAAATCAAGAACACCCCCCTCCCCCCCAAAAAAAAGGTTTAAGTGGAAAATGAAAAAGTAAAGAGAGGGAAAAAGTACTCTTAGGTCAAGGAAACATAGAAACATAGATGTCTGACGGCAGAAAAAGACCTCATGGTCCATCTAGTCTGCCCTTATACTATTTCCTGTATTTTATCTTAGGATGGATATATGTTTTTCCCAGGCATGTTTAAATTCAGTTACTGTGGATTTATCTACCACATCTGCTGGAAGTTTGTTCCAAGGATCTACTACTCTTTCAGTAAAATAATATTTTCTCATGTTGCTTCGGATCTTTCCCCCAACTAACTTCAGATTGTGTCCCCTTGTTCTTGTGTTCACTTTCCTATTAAAAACACTTCCCTCCTGAACCTTATTTAACCCTTTAACATATTTAAATGTTTCGATCATGTCCCCCCTTTCCCTTCTGTCCTCCAGACTCTACAGATGGAGTCCATGAAGTCTTTCCTGATACGTTTTATGCTTAAGACCTTCCACCATTCTTGCAGCCCGTCTTTGGACCCGTTCAATTTGGTCAATATCTTTTTGTAGGTGAGGTCTCCAGAACTGAACACAGTATTCCAAATGTGGTCTCACCAGCGCTCTATATAGCGGGATCATAATCTCCCTCTTCCTGCTTGTTATACCTCTAGCTATGCAGCCAAGCATCCTACTTGCTTTCCCTACCAGGAAAGAAGTCCAGAAAAGGATTTGCAAATGGATCAAAAATGGAGAAATAAAAAGAAATATGAGAGAGAAGTAGGCCACACAGACAAAAAAGCCAAAATATAATGAAATGGTTTCTAATCGTCTTTACAGCAGTTATTCAAATTTTATCCCCTGTAAGGTTACAACCTAATTCCTTTCTTTCCATAATCTATTCTTTCTAATTATCAAACTCAGATATTGCAAGTTCGGGGGGGGGGGGGGTTTTCCTGCAAAAGGTCCAGACAATTAAAAAAATGGTTTCCAATCACTGACAAATGTAGTTATTTGTCTCTAATTAAATAGGTCAATTTTTGCTTTCTCTGCAAATTCTGTCATCATCTTCCCCTATTCCTCCATTGTGGGCATTTCAAATTTTGTGCATATAATAATCTCACAGCGGTTATGTACCCAAGCAATTGTTCTATAAATCTTTCCTAATTATTGGTCCATTAATCCCAGCAAGAAAAGCTCCGATTCCCGTTGAATAATAGTCTTTAAAACTCTTTGTGTTAGTATCTGTGTTTGAACCCAAAAGTTTTCTAGCTGTTTCTGCATGATGAAGTGATCTTTCATGTCTTCCAGAATGCTGCTATTTATTTCCCCTTGGGAAGATCCTAATTTTTCTCTCAGATCTGATCTCCAGAGAATGCAGGTAACCAAGGTCCAATCTGGTCACCAAGTCCAGAAGTTTGGTCTTCCAAACTTTGGGTTTTGTGCCAGAGCCCATCTTCATGTATGATCCTACAAAATTATTCTGGGACTTGCATATTCACCTTCAAGAATAGAACTCAGGAGAGAAGAGAATTCGGAATAGAGTAGAGTAGAGTAGAGAGAGAAGAGAAGAGTAGAAGAGAATTTGGAAGAGAAAAGAAGAGAATTCAGAAGAGAAGAGAATACAAGAGAATTCAGAATAGAGTAGATTAGAGTAAAGAGAATTCAAAATAGAAGAGAAGAGTAGAAGAGAAGAGAATTCAGAAGAGAAGAGAATTTGGAAGAGAGTAGAGTAGGGTAGGGTAGAGTAGAGTAGAGTAGAGTTAAAGTTAGAGTAAAGAGAATTCAAAATAAGAGAAGAGGAGAGAATTCAGAAGAGGAGAAGAGAATTTGGAATAGAGTAGAGTAGAGTTAAAGTTAGAGTAAAGAGAATTCAAAATAAGAGAAGAGAATTCAGAATAGAATAAACTAGAGTAGAGAAGAGTAGAAGAGAATTTGGAAGAGAAGAGAATTCAGAATATAATTCAGAGAAGAATAGAATGGAGAACAGAACAAAACAGAAGTATGAACCAGTTGCCTAGGATCCTAATTTTGATCACTTGAGTACTGGAAAGTTGCTACGGTTGTCAAGTGTAAAAAACGATCATAAGTCTCTTTTTATTGTAAGCCATTTAACACGGAACAGTTAGTAAATGAACTATTGTAAGTTTCCCGTACTCTCAACACTTAGCAATGTAACAATGAGCTTCCTTTTGCAGCTGCTAATATTTTCTTGAAGGCTTTAAAAACTGCCCGTTTTTTTCTAATCCTTTAGGGTTTTCTTTCCAAATACCACCGTTTTCCCGAAAATAAGACCTATGTGAAGGTTCCGAAAGATGCTCTAATTAATTTGTGAGCCACAAGCCAAACCTCAAAAGAAATATAGCCATTTATTAGGAGCGACATTTCAGCAGTACTCCGGTGCAGTCAGAACTGAGCTCACGTATGTTACATGCCATCATGAACCTGTTTCCCCACCCCTCACTGGACCTGTCATAAGTCAGATTATCCAATGAACCACGTTGGTGGGCTGTGAAACCCACCCACCCCCACCCCCTGCTGACTCCGGGAACTTAGGACACAATCAGTACAAGAAACATTTGTGGAATGTAGTTTCAGTTAGTACAATCTCCGTCAGTTCTCCTCCCCTCCTTCTTATGGCAACTTGAAACCTTTCCAAGTTGACACCTTATGCCAAAAATAACTCCTAGAATGTTCTTTACGTATGCACCTAATATAAGCCCTCCCACCCAAAATAAGCCCTGCATAAGATCCTGCGCAACCAGCCCATTCCATCTTGTTGCTCGTGGTACAATGGCTACGGGGCGAGGCAGGGAAGTGATCGAGCGGCTCCATGCGCCCTGCACTGACTTATCTCAGGGCCCCACAGCCAGGCCATTCACGCCTGGACACCTGCCTCGCGGGAGCAACACCATCAGCCACGCACAACAGAAGCCCACGGGGCTACTGGCCCAATTTTTCTGCTTGCTCAATGCCGCAACAGAGCAGGAGACCAAGTGGTATATTAGCATCTCTATGCGGCCTCCTACCCCGCTTTGAGCAAACAGAAGATATGGCACTCCTGTAAATGTGAAAAAATAAGACCCCCCCCCCCGAAAATAAGCCCCATGGCTTATTTTGGGCCCCAAAAGAAAATAAGACCCAGGCTTATTTTCAGGGGAAAACATGGAAAGCAGCTTCCTGGCTGAGAGTAAAACAAGCCTTATTCTGTATTATTATTATTATTATTATTATTATTATTATTATTATTATTATTATTATTATTAATTCGATTTGTATGCCGCCCCTCTCCGGAGACTCAGAACAAAACAACAATGTGACAAATCCAATATATTAAAAAGACATCTAAAAACCCCTTATTAAACAATGGAAACAATGGAATGGAACTGCAAGGGAGGAGATTTAGATGAGATATCAGAAAAAACTGTCTAACGGTAAGGGTGATAAACCAGTGGAACAGTTTGCCACAGGAGGTGGTGGGCTCGCCTTCACTGGAGGCCCTCAAACAGAGACTGGACAATCATCTTTCTGGGATGGTTTGATGAATCCTGCATTGAGCAGGGGGTTGGACGTGATGACCCTTCCAACTCTATGATTCTATGTGTGCAGGGGGTCTGTGGTGAGGGGGGCTACATGCGCTTTGGGCACTCGATTTGGAAAGAGTTAGCCATCGCTGCCCTACTGCATATAATGCATTCATTCCCCTTTCGTCTTTAAAAGTGGCAATATTATTATTATTATTATTATTATTATTTTTTTTTTTTTTTAATTGGATTTGTATGCCGCCCCTCTCCACAGACTCGGGGCGGCTAACAACAGAATAAAAACAGCATGTAAATCCAATACAAAACAACTAAAAAACCCTTAATTCTAAAACCAAACATACATACATACAAACATACCATGCATAAATTGTAAAGGCTTAGGGGGAAAGAATATCTCAGTTCCCCCATGCCTGATGGCACAGGTGGGTTTTTAGGAGCTTGCGAAAGGCGAGGAGGGTGGGGGCAGTTCTAATCTCCGGGGGGAGTTGGTTCCAGAGGGCCGGGGCCGCCACAGAGAAGGCTCTTCCCCTGGGCCCCGCCAAACGACATTGTTTTGTTGACGGGACCCGGAGAAGGCCCACTCTGTGGGACCTAACCGGTCGCTGGGATTCGTGCGGCAGAAGGCGGTCTTGTAGATACCCTGGTCCGGTGCCATGAAGGGCTTTATAGGTAATGACCAACACTTTGAATTGTGACCGGAAATTGATTGGCAAAAATGTTACTGAAATTTTAAAAGTTTCCTGGACTGCACAATTGTCGTTGCCAGTGCTGTTATTCCCTCACCACCCCGCGGTTGGTGTAGTAATGTGTGTGAATCCAGCCTCTTCCCCCACCCAACACGGCGGGGAATGATTCACACCAACATGACAATGTTGTCGTAGCCGTTATAACGCCATTTCTCAAAAGTGTGATAACGCCCGTTCCTCCAACTTTTGAAGGCGCATGGACTTCAAGTCCCAGGATCCCCCTCTTTCACGCCTGGCATGGAAATGACAAGCCCAGCCACCTTTCTTCAATCACAGCAACGGGAGCTTGCCAATACAGTTTGAAGGGTAGAGAAGCAGGTGCCAACTGAGACGTCGACTAAGAAAGTTGACGGTAAATAATTACATGGCAATTTTGCACTGTCCTAAAACCGCTGTTGAGTCATCGAGCATCTCAACTAAGGACCGTGTGCTCTGTGAGTGTGGTTAGTGAGGAAATAAGAGTTGTGCAGCGTTGAATAACTTTCTTGGCACAGCTTGGGTCAGTACCATGTTTCCCCGAATATAAGATCCTGTCTTATATTTTTTTGAACCCTGAAATAAGCGCTTGGCCTTATTACGATGCCCAGGGGAACAGCCTTCTCTGTGGCAGCCCCGGCCCTCTGGAATCAACTCCCCCCAGAGATCAGAACTGCCCTCATTCTCCTTGCCTTTCATAAGCTATTGAAGACCCACCTATGTCGTCAGACATGGGGAAATTAAAATACCCCTGGGCTTATAATAATAATAATAATAATAATTATTATTATTATTATTATTATTATTATTATTATTATTATTATTAATTAAATTTGTATGCCGCCCCTCTCCGAAGACTCGGGGCGACTCACAACAATAATAAAACAGTGGGACAATGTAAACAAACCTAATATTAAAAAAGCATCTAAAAAACCCCTCATTTAAAAACCATGCAACATATTGTTTATGTATGGTATGATTGTGTGGCATGGTTTTAATAACGGAGCCAGCGGAGTGTTTTACTGGCCGGATGCTTCCCTGTCGCCAATGCGGAGTACATTTTGTTCAGCAGATATATTCTCATTGTGCCCAGAGAGAGAGAGAGAGAAATACCTGCCTCTACCTAGGATCGAACTCACAGCCTCCTGGTCGGGAGGTGAGAGCTCCACCTCTAGGCCACTGAACCACTCCTGAAAACGACAGAGATGCCTGTGGTGAATGAATCAAAATTCGCGAACCACGATTATTAGGCTCGCACCACAATCCAACCCCAAAACCACATGGAAAGCTGTAAATACAATTCATGAAGTCAATCAGAGGGCAGACCCAGATGGGGTGTCATTACCTGGTCGGTTCATTTTAACAAGCAGGAAGGAGAGACTGTATTGGGGGGGGGGAATGATTTCCCCCCCTAACGAGGATGGTGATTATTTTCATAATCAAAAACAGGAATATTCTGGGGGAGGGGGGGGAATAGATTATTGGGAACCATCGACATAAGAAGGTTGAAAAAAAGGAATCCAAAAGTTAAGGATTTTCCTTGGTTTGGATTTGAACTTAAGATCCTTAAGATCCTTTTCATTTCGACAGTCTGTCCATCTTGGCCAAAACATAGGAAGAATGGTTGCGGAAACTGGGCATGTATAGTTTAATTAAAAAAATAAAATATTTTTATTAATAAAAAGTGGATAATAAAAGGAAAGATCAAGGGCAGCCTGATACCAGTGTCCCAATATCTGATGAGCTGCCCCAAGGAAGGGGGAGTCCAGCTATTCTCCAAAGCACCTGAGGGTAGAACAAGAAGCAATGGGTGGAAACTAAACAAGGAGAGAAGCAACTTAGAACTGAGGAGAAATTTCCTGACAGTCAGAACAATTAACCAGTGGAGCAGCCTGCCTCCAGAAGTTGTGAATGCTCCAATGCTGGAAGTTTTTAAGCAGATAACCATCTATCTGAAGTCGTGGAGGGTTTCCTGCCTAAGCAGGGGGTTGGACTAGAAGACCTCCAAGGTCCCTCCCAACTCTGTTGTTGTTGTTGTTGTTGTTGTTGTTGTTGTTGTTGTTGTTGTTGTTGTTATTATTATTATTATTATTATTATTACAGAAACATAGAAACATAGAAGACTGACGGCAGAAAAAGACCTCCTGGTCCATCTAGTCTACACTTATACTATTTCCTGTATTTTATCTTACAATGGATAGATGTTTATCCCAGGCATGTTTAAATTATTATTATATTAAATAATAATAATAATAATAATAACAACAACAACATTATTATTATTACTATTATTACTATTATTACTATTATTACTATTATTACTATTATTATTATTATTATTATTATTATTATTATTATTATTATTATTATTATTACAGACCAGAATGCACACATTGAATTGGTTGGGGGTGAAATCGCAGGAGAAAAATAGACCTGTGCAAAAAAACCACTGGCAGAGATCTCGGTTGCCACCCCCCCCCCCCAAAAAAGGCCCTACTTTCTCCTGGCTTTCTCCCTTTCTCCCCTTGCCCCAGGCTGAAAGTGGCCCACTGCAGTGGAGTGAGCATCGCGCATCCTCCCTCTGTCCTAGATTCCTCCAGCCGCCACTGGGGGGTGGAGGGGGGGGGAGACTCCGTAGCCTTCGGAGCTGGTTCTGCCAACAACGTCCTTCGGAGCAGCTCTTCTGCCGGCAAGAGGAGCCGCCAAAGAAGCAACGGGGAAAAAGCTCCCTGGCAGAGACCCCTGCCTGTTACGGTTTCTTCTCCGTGGGGTTTGCCTCTTCTTTTTCTCCCGCTCCCCCCCCCCCCCCAAGGTTCTCACATTCCTGCCTTGGGGGAAGCTCCTGGGTAGCTTTCATGTGGTTTGTCATTTGCTGGACGGGCGTTTTTCCAAAGGTAAGATAAGATAAGATGACCTTTATTATTTTACTGTGAAGACACTGGGACCCCTGAAACCTGAAATTCGGTTGCCCTCTCTCGAAGGAATATGCATGTACACACACACACATACTCACACAAACACGAGGAGGGAGGGAGGGAGAGAAATGCCCATATATACACATGGTACGATAGATGGATGGATGGATGGATGGATGGATGGATGGATGGAGAGAGAGAGAAAGGGAGATTGATAGATGATAGATAGATAGGTAGGTAGGTAGGTAGGTAGGTAGATGATAGATAGATAGATAGATAGATAGATAGATAGTAGATAGATAGATAGATAGATGATAGATAGATAGATAGATGATAGATAGATAGATAATAGATAGATAGATAGATAGATAGATTAGATAGATAGATAGATAGATGATAGATAAATAGAAAGATAGATGATAGATGATAGATAGATAGATAGATGATAGATAGATATAGATAGATAATAGATAGATAGATAGATAGATAATAGATAGATAGATAGATAGATAGATGATAGATAAATAGATAGAAAGATAGATGATAGATGATAGATAGATATAGATAGATAATAGATAATAGATAGATAGATAGATAGATAATAGATAGATAGATAGATAGATGATAGATAGATAGATAGATAGATAGATGATAGATAAATAGATAGAAAGATAGATGATAGATGATAGATAGATAGATAGATGATAGATAGATAGATAGATAGATAGATAGATAGATAGATAGATAGACAGACAGACAGACAGATGATAGATGATGGATGGATAGATAAATCGAGAGAGAGAGTGCAGCTTGCAAGAGGGCAGCCAATTGTCGTGGCCAAAGGGGCCTCCTTCTTCCACTTCCAAAAGCCTTCGACGCTTCCAAAGCAACTTCATTACGCCACCGTACAAAATGGAAGTATAAAAATAACCCTCTGAAACAGGGGAGACAGATGGGGGTTATTTTTTGTTTGGGAAAAAGAGACCTACAGTATCGCGGCTGTTCATCCCGCCACCATCCCAAAACCCGCTTGAGAGACGCCGCCTGCCAACTTCTCCCACTTGTTCCAGGGTACGAGGCCCGGAGATTTCCTTCCATCCAGCAGGGGATGGGGCCAGTCCTCCCCTTGGTTCAAATCAAACCCCCCTAGACACACACACCCCCGGCCTTGCACACCAGATGGCACAGTCTTCGAGACGGCAGCTTGCCCTAACGCTAGCAGTTTTGCCAACAGGACAAAATACCTCCGGTACCGCCTTCTGCCGCACAAATCCCAGTGGCCGATTAGGTCCCACAGAGTTGGCTATCTCCGGGTCCCGTCGACGAAACAATGTCATCTGGCGGGACCCAGGGGAAGAGCCTTCTCTGTGGCGGCCCCGGCCCTCTGGAACGAACTCCCCCCAGAGATTAGGACTGCCCCCACCCTCCTCGCCTTTCGTAAGTTATTAATAACTCATCTTTGTCACCAGGCATGGGGAACCTAACACACACACACACACAATTGTCAAGGTTGGTGTGTGGTTTGATTGGTTGTGTGATTATTTTATTTTATTATAAGGGTTTTAAATTGCATTTTAAAATTGGATTTGTACACTGTTTATGTTGTTGTGAGTGGCCCCGAGTCCTCGGAGAGGATGGGGTTTTTTTTGTCATTTTACTGTTCGATAGCTGCTCACTTCTAGGATGTGGGTGAATTCAATGACCTGCTTGTTTTGAGTCCATTGATGTGGGGATTGTTTGGAGGTTCTTGGAAAATCCTTGGCCAAGCCACATGATCGTCAAGCCACTCCCACCTGGTCACATGACCACCAAGCCACACCCACAAAATAAGCCACGCCCACAGTGTGGTAGTAAAAAAAATTGTAGCCCTTCGCTGCTTGTTGGACTGGAGTGAAAACATCCCAACTTCTAAGGACATCCAGGATAAAGACTTTTTCTGCTTCTGATTTTCCCAAAGATTTTCAGCACAAAACCCAGATCCAATATCCAATATGTAGGATGTTGACTTTTCCGTTGGTCTTTATTACATTGCAACTTTGAGACCTCTGGACTTCAACTCCCAGAATTCCTCAGGGAGCCATGATGCCGTTTGGGGGATTCTGGGAAGCTGACAAGACTAAACTGCCCACGTTTGGTGCCATAAAATGGAGCAACAATACTCAGAAGTTCATATCCCCCAAAACAACAGGTTTCTCCCTCCTGTTACGTCAATGATGTTGTATGGTGTTTATGACCTTCTCCCAAAGGCTAAATGGAAAGAGGTTCCTACACCGACACTCACACACACAAGCGAACACCAGTACATAAGCTTTCCAAAAGCTACAGCTCGGCTGTAGTTTCAAGGTGATAGAAGTGGGAAGCCTTACACACCTGAGGACATTAATCCTGCTGATTTAATTCACTAATTTAATTAAGTAATCTTAATACCAATCAAACCTCATCTCATTTAGATTTCAGTCTGGTCTTTTAGGTGTTGGCTCCACCCATTTCTTGGATGCCCAAAAGCTACGGGCGTCTTCAGAATGAAAAGAAATATTGCACACCAGGGGTCTCTCTCTCTCTCTCTTTCTCTCTGCCCAGTCCACCTCACAAGATGGTTGTGAGGAAAATAAGAGGAAGTTGTGTTGGATATATTTGTTGCCTCTTTTTTCCTCTCTCTCTCTCTCTCTGGCTCTCAATCTCTCTCCGTATCGACCTCTTTTCCTCTTTCTCTCTGCCTCTCTCTTTCTTTCTGTCTCTGCCACTTTCTCTCTCTCTTCCTCTCTCACTTCCTCTCTCTCTGCCTCTCAATGTCTTTTTCTCTCAATCTCTCCCTATCTCTCTCTCTTTTCCTCTTTCTCTTTCTGCCTCTCAATCTTTTTCTCTCTCTCCTTTTCTCTCTCTCTCTCTCTCTCTCTGCCTCTCTTTTCTCTCTTCCTCTCTCATTTTCTCTCCCTGCCTCTCAATCTTTCTCTATCAATCTCTCTCTCCTTTCCTCTTTCTCTCTCTGCCTTTCAATCTTTCTCTCTCTCCCTTTTTCTCTTTCTCTCTCTGCTTTTCCCTTTCTTTCTCTCCCTCTGCCTCTCTCTTTCTCTCATTCTCTCTTCCTCTCTCATTTTCTCTCTCTGCCTTGCAATCTCTTTCTCTATCAATCTCTCCCTATCTCTCTCTCTCTTTTCCTCTCTCTCTCTCTGCTTCTCAATCTCTTTTCCTCAATCTCTCTCTCTTCCTCTCTTTCTCTGTCTCTCAATCTTTCTCTCTGTGTCTCTCTCAATCTCTTTTCCTCTCTTTCTCTTTTCCCCTCAATCTCCTTCTCTCCCTCTGAATTTCTTTCTCCTCTTTCTCCCTCTCTCTCATTCGCTTTCTCTCTCAATCTCTCTCCCTCTCAATTTCTTTTTCCCTCCCTCCCTCCCTCCCCTCCTTTAATCTGGCTGGTGCCCTAAATGAGGAGCTCACTTATAAGGAAGGGAGGGTGAAATCTCCAGCAGCTCTTTCTCCAAAGATGTTCAAATCCTGCTTTTCATTTTATCCGGCCACTCTGAAAATGGGCTCTACCTCCTCCTCTTCCTCCTCGTCTTCCTCCCTGCCATCCTCTTAGCTGTCCCAGGGCTCAGCCGAGGGGTGCGAGTCCAAACCTCAGGGCCCACCGGAGAGAGAGAGAGAGGGCCGGTTGCCGCTGTTGCAAGCGCCTAGAATCGCTGGCGCTGCCTGACTGCAGTGCGTAGTTGCTCTGAGGCGTCTGTGCAATTGCCTGGATCTCATCCCAGGCATCGGCACCAGAGATGTAGAGTGAATGCACACGGAGAAGAAGAAACCCTGCACAAATCTAACACAAACACACACATACACTTCTGCTTGTTTGCTTGCTTGCTTGTCTCCTCTCTTCTTTCTGCCCTCCTCCTCCTCTTCCTCCTCTTCCTCTTCTCCTTCTCTTCCTCTTCTCATCTTCCTCTTCTCGTCCTCCTTCTCCTCTTCTCCTTCTTCTTCTTCCTCCTCTTCCTCTTCTTCTTCTTCCTCTTCTCCTCCTTCTTCCTCCTCCTTCATCTCTTCTTCCTCCTCCTCCTTCTTCTCCTCCTCCTCCTCCACCTTTTTTCTACATACCCCAATCTCTTCTAGCAGTGATGATGATGCCTAGTTGAATATTTTATTTTATTTTTATTTTGTCAAGTATGTATTGGATGTATACAAAGATATAACAATGTTTATATACATGATTAGATTAGATTACATTAGATTAGATTAGATTTATTGGATTTATATGCCACCCCTCTCCGTAAACTCGGGGCGGCATATACTAGTAATAGAGAACCATTAGGACAGGGGATGAAAGGCACACTGGTGCACTTATGCACGCCCCTTACTGACCTCTTAGGGATCGGGAGAAGTCAACAGTGGAGAGTCCAAGGGTCAAGTTTTGGGGGTTAGGTGACGATACTACAGAGTCTGGGAGTGAGTTCCATGCATCACCAACTCGGTTACTAAAGTCGTATGCCCTGCAGTCGAGTTTAGAGCGGTTTACTTTGTGTTTGTGTCTGTTGTGTGCTCGTGTGTTGTTGTGGTTGAAGCTGAAGTAGTCGTTGACAGGAAGGATGCTGTAGCAGATGATTTTATGGGCTGTGCTTAGGTTGTGTTTAAAGTGACGTAAACATTAATGAATGTTTGCAGATGAATGAAACATCGGCAAGAAAACAACCACATTCAGAGAGGACCAAGGACCCCACAGACCTCCTCTTCTTCCTCCTCTCAATTTGCTCAACCATCCTTGTGATTTTTTTTCCCCCCATCTTCCGTTGGCCTCGATATTTTTACCCGACCTTCACCCAGCAAAGCCTCGTTTTCTACAGAGTCCCAGATCTGAAAACACACAAAGGCTGAGAGACGGCCCCATTCCTTTTCCAAGAATATTAATGGAGCCTGCTTGGATATTTTGGCTGCTCAACATTTTCTTTTCCGTCCTTTTTTTTTTTTTTAAATCCCTTCGCTTTTCAAAACAAGTGGGTTGCAGCTGGGGGAATTTTATAACCTATTTCTGGGACGCATAAAACCGGAGAAGGAAGGAAGGTCTCTCTCGATCATGTTGCAGAGCAAGTGAATCATGGGTTGTGGTTGTGGTTTTTGGGGGGGATTATTTGTGTTTATTATTTGACTTTAGGAGAAACCCTCCCATCCTCTCACCTCTCACAATTATTATTATTATTATTATTATTATTATTATTATTATTATTATTTATTAGATTTGTATGCTGCCCCTATCCAGAGACTTGGAGCGGCTCACAATAACCAAACACAGTACAAATCCAATAGTTAAAAACAATTTAAAACCCTTAATATAAAACAGTCATACATCCCAAACAAACCATGCATAAAACAGAGCGGCCCGGGGGAATCAATTTCCCCATGACTGACGGCAGAGGTGGGTTTTAAGGAGTTTGCGAAAGGCAAGGAGGGTGGGGGCAATATTGGAATGAATGTATATGTGAATGTGAATTCACCTGTAAATACGAATATGTGTGGTATGGGGGAAAAAATCAATAAATATATTTTTAAAAATAAAAAAATAAAAGAGAGGTAGAATCAAGATCCTGTAAGTGTCAATACCATTTTACAAGACCTAGGTAAGGCTACACTTAGAATGCCGCATTCAGTTTTGGTCACCACGATGTTGAGACTCTAGGAAAAACTGCAGAGAAGAGCAACAAAGCTTAGAACTACATCGCCTTAAACACGACCTAAAATCATCTGCTACAACTCCCTCTCTGTCAATGACTACTCCAGCTTCAACCACAACAACACACGAGCACACAACAGACGCAAACTTAAAGTAAACCGCTCCAAACTGGACTGCAGGAAATACGACTTTAGTAACCGAGTAGTTGATGCATGGAACTCACTACCTGACTCTGTAGTATCGTCATCTAACCCCCAAAACTTTACCCTTAGACTGTCCACTGTTGACCTCTCCCGATTCCCAAGAGGTCAGCAAGGGTCGTGCATAAGTGCACCAGCGTGCCTTCCGTCCCCTGTCCTACTGTTTCTCTCTTACTAGTATCATGTTTATAAATACTGTATTATTATATCTTTGTATACCACCAATACATACTTGGCAAAACAAATGAATAAATAAAATAAATAAGAAGGAAATTCGGAGGAAGCGAGGCAGTAGCCAGCTGCTGTTTGCAAGGCTCCTGCAGCACACAGCAGTCGGTTGGTTGGCCAGCCGTCCAGCGAAGGCCGCACCGCACTGACTGCCAATCTGCAGCCTGTTCAATTATTCAGGGGCCGACGGGCTCCTGCCTGCCTTACGACAAGGTGACTGAGTAATTTCAGGAAATTTTTTGCCGGAGAGACAGTTTCTGCAACTCTCCGTCTTTGCAAGAAGTAGTATCTTCCTAGGAAAACAGGGGGGGGGGGGAAGAACCAGACACCAAAGCAGTCCATCGGCTTGGCAAAAGAGCAAAGCAGCTGTCGGAAACGGCAAGGGAGGCAGCGAGTAAAGGTGGAGTAAGTTCCCGAGAAGCAAGATAGGGAAGGGGTAACCTTCCAGGGCTCTGAAAGGAAACCCAGGAGTTGCACTTCCCCCAAAAATGGCTGAAGCAAGGACAACGGATATTGGTGTGTGCTTTAAATGCACATTACATGAAAGGCAGAAATGGGAGGTGGCATAGCTGAGATGACCTTGAACGCGGAGTCAAATTATCAGAGCTGCTTAGACCTCCTTGGATGGAGTTGGCCTGTGTGTTAATGCCCTGCACGAGTGACCTTGGGAGGTGAAAGGAACCACCTCATGTAAAACAGGGGTTCTTGACCTTCTTAATGCTGTGACCCTTTAATACAGTTCCTGATGTTGCGGTGACCCCCAAACATAAAATAATACAATTATTAGGAAAGTCAGATGTGGGTTCTAACATAATAATAGTAATAGTAATAGTAATAGTAATAGTAATAGTAATAGTAATAATAATAATAATAATAATAATAATAATAATAATAATGGCAATGACTTTGGCATAAGCCAGTGAAAGTGGTCCCAGTGGTACTTGGCACGCTGGGCACAGTGCCAAAGGATCTCGGCGGACATTTGAAAACCATCGGAATTGACAAAATCTCCACCTGTCAATTGCAAAAGGCCGCTTTACTGGGATGGGCAAACATAATTCGCCGCTACATCACGCAGTCCTAGGTGCTTGGGAAACGCCCGACTGGTGATGAAATACGAAATCCAGCATAGTGATCTCGTTTGCTGTGTTGTATTGACATAATAATAATAATAACAACAACAGCAGCAGCAGAACCAACAGAGTTGGAAGGGATCTTGGAGGTCTTCTAGTCCAACCCCCTGCTTAGGCAGGAAACCCTACACTACTTCAGACAGATGGTTATCCAACACCTGCTTAAAAACTTCCAGTGTTGGAACATTCACAACTTCTAGAGGCAGGCAGTTCCCCTGGTTAATTGTTTTAACTGTCAGGAAATTTCTCCTTAGTTCTAAGTTGTTTCTCTCCTTGTTTAGTTCCCACCCGTTGCTTCTTGTTCTACCCTCAGGTGCTTTGGAGAATAGGTTGATTCCTTCTTCTTTGTGGAGACCCCTGAGATATTGGAAGACTGCTATCATGTCTCCCCTGGTCCTTCTTTCCATTCAACAAGCCCTGCCCAGTTCCTGCAACCGTTCTTCATACGTTTTAGCCTCCAGTTTCCTAATCATCTTTGTGGCTCTTCTCTGCACTTTTTACATGTCTGTCCTCCATTCTTCCTCCTGGATCCCAAGGTCATTCGCACATACAGCCTCTCTCTTTTTTTTTGCTTCCCTTCCATTTTTCCCCCATCTTTGTATTCGACCTCCAAAATATTCAGTCTTTAGCTTCATCATAGGAGCTTTTGGTAAGCAGTTTCTCCCCCCCAATAAAACTGAACGACTCCTCCTTCCTTCATTCAGGGTTTTTCTGAACCATTTCCTCCAACAGAGTAATTCAGAGGCACCCACCTTTCTTCCTTCGGTCCATCGGCTGAGCCCAAGGCTTTTTTGTAGAATGACGAAACAGCACTGCAACCGAAGCATTGCTCCTTATGTGCCTGCATGCTGCATCATGACACACATACAAAAAAGGAAAGAGCTTCTGTTGCGATGCTCATTTTGTTTTTGGGGGAAAAACCCCAACTCTTCTCCTCTCTGCAAACAAACATGGCTTATTATTTAGTTGTTTTTTATTATTGGATTGTACATGTTGTTTTTATTATTGTTGTTAGCCGCCCCGAATCTACGGAGAGGGGCGGCATACAAATCCAATAAATTATTAAATTATTATTATTATTCAAGGTTCAAAATGCAACCGGGTTTGCGTTTTGCCCAAGGAACTTCAGCAGAGCAACACAAAACAACAAGGTCAGGAAAACCCAAAGGTGCTTTTTTCAAAGAGGCCGCTGGACTTTCTGATACCAGAGAGTCCAGTGGCCTCTTGAAAAAACACCTTTGGGTCAACCATGATCTTGGAGGACTGAGACTCTCTGTAGGCAAGGCCAAGAAAAGTCCTGCCACTAATCATGAAGATGCCGTATTGTTCATTTCACTGCAGCTGGGTTTAAAAATAAATAAATATAGTGGTACCTCTACCTAAGAACGCTTCTACTTACAAACTTTTCTAGATAATAACCGGGTGTTGAAGATTTTTTTGCCTCTTCTCAAGAACCATTTTCCACTTATGAACCCGAGCCTCCGAAACTGTAACAGGAAAAGGCAGGGAGAAGCTTCTGTGGAGCCTCTCTAGGAATCTCCTGGGAGGAAACAGGGCCGGAAAAGGTGGGGAGAAGGCTCTGTGGAGCCTCTCTAGGAATCTCCTGGGAGGAAACAGAGCCGGAAAAGGCGGGGAGAAGCCTCTGTGGGACCTCTCTAGGAATCTCCTGGGAGGAAACTGGCCTGGAAAAGATGGGTAGAAGCCTCCGTGGGGCCTCTTTAGGAATCTCCTGGGAGGAAACAGGGCCGGAAAAGGCGGGGAGAAGTCTCTGTGGAGCCTCTCTAGGAATCTCCTGGGAGGAAACAGAGTTGGAAAAGGCGGGGAGAAGCCTCTGTGGGACCTCTCTAGGAATCTCCTGGGAGGAAACAGGGCCAGAAAAGGCAGGGAGAAGCCTCTGTGGGACCTCTCTAGGAATCTCCTGGGAGGAAACTGGCCTGGAAAAGATGGGTAGAAGCCTCCGTGGGGCCTCTTTAGGAATCTCCTGGGAGGAAACAGGGCCCGAAAAGGCAGGGAGAAGCCTCTGTGGGACCTCTCTAGGAATCTCCTGGGAGGAAACTGGCCTGGAAAAGATGGGTAGAAGCCTCCGTGGGGCCTCTTTAGGAATCTCCTGGGACGAAACAGGGCCGGAAAAGGCGGGGAGAAGCCTCCGTGGGGCCTCTTTAGGAATCTCCTGGGAGGAAACAGGGCTGGAAAAGGCGGGGAGAAGCCTCTGTGGGACCTCTCTAGGAATCTCCTGGGAGGAAACTGGGCTGGAAAAGGCAGAGAGAAGCCTCCGTGGGGCCTCTTTAGGAATCTCCTGGGAGGAAACAGGGCTGGAAAAGGCGGGGAGAAGCCTCTGTGGGACCTCTCTAGGAATCTCCTGGGAGGAAACAGAGCCAGATAAGGTGGGTAGAAGCCTCCATGGGGCCTCTCTAGGAATCTCCTGGGAGGAAACTGGCCTGGAAAAGGTGGGTAGAAGCCTCCGTGGGGACTCTCTTGGAATCTCCTGGGAGGAAACAGGGCCTCCACCCTCCCTGTGGTTTCCCCAATTGTACACATTATTTACTTTTACATTGATTCCTATTGGAAAAATTGCTTCTTCTTACAAACTTTTCTACTTACAAACCTGGTCACAGAACGAATTATGTTCGTAAGTGGAGGTACTACTGTATATCTGTCAAAACTCTCAAAGTGAAATGAGATCATAAAGGAGAGAATCTGGGATTTCTCCTCCTTAGCAAGGCCCCAAAGTCAAGAGCCATGGTGGCGCAGTGGTTAGAGTGCAGTATTGCAAGCTACTTCTGCTGATCACCGGCTGCCAGCAGTTTGGCAGATCGAATCTCAATAGGCTCAAGGATGACGTAGTCTTCCGTTCTTCCAAGATCGGTAAAATGAGGAACCAGATTGCTGGGGGAAATATGCTTACTCTCAATAAACCACTCAGAGAGGGCTGTAAAGCACTGTGAACTGGTATATAAGTCTAAATGCTAAATGCTATTTCCAATATTTATTATTTATTTATTATTTATTTATTTATTGGATTTGTATGCCGCCCCTCTCCGAGGACTATTGCTAATATTGCATATGCACCGATGACAAATTCCTTGTGTCTCCAACCCCACTTGGCCAATAAAGAATTCTATCCTATTCTAATTTTATTTTTAAAGCAAGCATGCACAAACAGCTACTAGAAATGGTCCTGGCTGATTAATCAAACCGGGGGGTTGGGCGATTATCAAGGAAGGTATCAATGAGCTGCCCCAAGTCTTCGGAGAAGGGCGGCATACAAATCTAATTAATAATAATAATAATAATAATAATAATAATAATAATAATAATAATCCCATAAACCGTAAGATTAGCTTCCTAGCCTAGTGAAAAGAGCAGAGAGATAAGTATGCAGGAGGCCAAGCAACCTTTCAGGACCACGGACAGTTCTACTAGCCACAATTGGGGTTTCTGGGCTAATTTTCTAATTCTGCTTGAGCCGAATTCCAACTTCATTGACTTACAAGGTGACAGAACTCACACCAGCCTTCCCTGGCTCAGAATGATACAGGGATGGAAGACCACCAGGTAAATCCTCAATAGGTTTGACAATGTGGCTCTGGCAAACCACCTCCATATGTCTATGGACCAATCCTCCAGGTCTTGGTTGTCTCAAAGGTGCTGGGGGTTTTTTACCCAAGAAGCAACTGGACTTTCTGGGGGGGGTTCTTTGAAGATGTTTCACTTCTTGTCTGAGAAGCTTCTTCAGTTCTTACTGGATGGGGGAGAATGGAAGGATTGATATTCCTTGCAGACAGCTGGTCAGCTCCCTCCCTCCCTCTTCTACTCCCTTCTGCTAATCCTACTTTTTTTTAGCACTAAAGATATTTATTTATTTATTATTTATTTATTGGCTTTCTATGCCGCCCTTCTCGAGGCGACTCAAGGCGGCGTACAACATTAATATAACAATATATAAGAAATCTAATATCTCTAAAATATGAAAATTTACTAAAAACATTTAAAAGACCCCATGAACCCCTAGTGACCCATGAATATTATCTACTGTAACGCTCTGTACATGGGGCTACCTTTGAAAAGTGTTCGGAAACTTCAGATCGTGCAGAATGCAGCTGCGAGAGCAGTCATGGGCTTTCCCAAAAATTCCCATGTTACACCAACACTCCGCAGTCTGCATTGGTTGCCGATCAATTTCCGGTCACAATTCAAAGTGTTGGTTATGACCTATAAAGCCCTTCATGGCATCGGACCAGAATATCTCCGAGACCGCCTTCTGCTGCACGAATCCCAGTGAA
Source organism: Erythrolamprus reginae (assembly GCF_031021105.1). NCBI lineage: Eukaryota > Metazoa > Chordata > Lepidosauria > Squamata > Dipsadidae > Erythrolamprus > Erythrolamprus reginae. The sequence continues at coordinate 2,661,533 of NC_091961.1, forward strand.
CGATTAAGTCCCACAGAGTCGGCCTTCTCCGGGTCCCGTCTAACTAAACAATGTCGGTTGGCGGGCCCCAGGAGAAGAGCCTTCTCTGTGGCGGCCCCGACTCTCTGGAACCAGCTCCCTCCTGAGATTAGAACTGCCCCTACCCTCCTTGCCTTTCGTAAACTCCTCAAAACCCACCTTTGTTGTCAGGCTTGGGGGAATTGATCTCCCCCGGGCCTATATAATTTATGTATGGTATGTTTGTAGGTATGTCTGCTTAAAAATGGGGTTTTCTTAACTACTTTAAATTTTAAAATGTAAATTATTAGATCTGTTATGAATTGTTTTATTATGTTGTGAGTCGCCCCGAGTCTACGGAAAGGGGCGGCAATCAAATCTAATAAATAAATAAATAAATAAATAAAATAAATAAATAATACATCTGCAAGAAAACAACCAAGTTTAGAAAGGTATAGTTCTAGCCTGGCGTGTAAACCAGCCCAGTTTTTGTGTAAACGAGACTTCTGATGCGCGGGGCTATAAGGGCAAATAATTGATCAATAAGGGCAAATAATTGATCAATTAGCTCTCTTACTGGCAAAGAAGGTTAAGGCTTATTCTCTCTGCAGGACCAAAGGAAAAACAGCTTCTGTAGCTCCATTCAACTGATGTTTTCTTCTACTCTAAAATAGCCCGGCCCCGTCTGTTTTTAGAATAAAATTAATTAGTAGCATAATGAACCTAAATAATGCCTGTCAAATTTGCTGGCTGGAACAGAAACAGTGCTAGGCAGAGATATAATTAAAAGTGTTTCCTTCCAGTGTGTTATTCTTCTTGGGGAAGCAAATACAGCATGCAGGTTTTCCAGTCTGGCAAAATCCACATGGCTTGGCCTCCTGTGAAATAAGACGGGCAATTATATCCCACTCCTTGGTTTTAGAACAGGCGTCGGGAAGAGGGCCCTTCATGACTGGTGGGCTTCAACTCCCAGAATTCCTCAGCCAGAATAATAATAATAGTAGTAGTAGTAGCAGCAGTAGCAGAAGTAATAGTAGTAACATCACAGTCCTAGACGCTTGGGAAATGTTCGACTTGTGATATTGTTTGGTGTGCATTTCTGTTTTTTATGAAAATAATAATAATAATGATTAATAATGATAATAATAACAACAACAACAAAAGAGTTGGAAGGGACCTTGGAGGTCTTCTAGTCTAACCCCCTGCTTGGGCAGAAAACCCTACATTACTGTCAACGATTGCTTTAGCTTCAACCACAACAACACCCAAGCACACAACAGATACAAACTCAAAGTAAACCGTTCTAAACTTAACTGCGGGAAATACAACCTTAGTAAACAAATAGTTGATGCCTGGAACTCACTGCCAGACTCTGTAGTATCATCCCCTAACCCCCAAAAGTTTACCCTTGGACTGTCCACTGTTGACCTCTCCTGATTCCTAAGAGGTCAGTAAGGGTTGTGCATAAGTGCACCAGCGTGCCTTCCGTCCCCTGTCCTAATGTTTCTTTTATTTTTTACTAGTATCATATATATAAATATTATTACGGTATATCTAATGTTTCTTCTTATTTTTTCTTGTTACTAGTATCATATATATGAATATTATTATATCTAATGTTTCTTCTTTTCTTTTTTATTGTTACTAGTATCGTATATATAAATATTATTATATCTAATGTTTCTTCTTATTTTTTTCTTACTAGTATCATATATATGAATATTATTATATCTAACGTTTCTTATTTTTTTTAGTCACTAGTATCTTATATATAAATATTATTATATCTCATGTTTCTTCTTAATTTTTTATTGTTACTAGTATCATGTATATGAATATTATATCTAATGTTTCTTCTTTTCTTTTTTATTGTTACTAGTATCTTATATCTAATGTTTCTTTTATTTTTTATTGTTACTAGTATCATGTATATAAATATTATTATATCTAATGTTTCTTCTTATTTTTTTATTGTTACTAGTATCTTATATCTAATGTTTCTTTTATTGTTTCTTGTTACTAGTATCATGTATATGAATATTATTATATCTAATGTTTCTTCTTATTTTTTTTCTTGTTACTATTATCTTATATATAAATATTATTATATCTAACGTTTCTTCTTATTTTTTTTCTTGTTACTAGTATCATATATATGAATATTATTATATCTAATGTTTCTTCTTATTTTTTTTTCTTGTTACTAGTATCTTATATATAAATATTATTATATCTAATGTTTCTTCTTATTTTTTCTTGTTACTAGTATCATATATATGAATATTATTATATCTAATGTTTCTTCTCATTTTTTTCTTGTTACTAGTATCTTATATATAAATATTATATCTAATGTTTCTTCTTATTTTTTTTCTTGTTACTAGTATCATATATATGAATATTATTATATCTAATGTTTCTTCTTATTTTTTTTCTTGTTACTAGTATCTTATATATAAATATTATTATATCTAATGTTTCTTCTTATTTTTTCTTGTTACTAGTATCATATATATGAATATTATTATATCTAATGTTTCTTCTTTTCTTTTTTATTGTTACTAGTATCTTATATCTAATGTTTCTTTTATTTTTTATTGTTACTAGTATCATGTATATAAATATTATTATATCTAATGTTTCTTCTTATTTTTTTATTGTTACTAGTATCTTATATCTAATGTTTCTTTTATTGTTTCTTGTTACTAGTATCATGTATATGAATATTATTATATCTAATGTTTCTTCTTATTTTTTTTCTTGTTACTATTATCTTATATATAAATATTATTATATCTAACGTTTCTTCTTATTTTTTTTCTTGTTACTAGTATCATATATATGAATATTATTATATCTAATGTTTCTTCTTATTTTTTTTTCTTGTTACTAGTATCTTATATATAAATATTATTATATCTAATGTTTCTTCTTATTTTTTCTTGTTACTAGTATCATATATATGAATATTATTATATCTAATGTTTCTTCTCATTTTTTTCTTGTTACTAGTATCTTATATATAAATATTATATCTAATGTTTCTTCTTATTTTTTTTCTTGTTACTAGTATCATATATATGAATATTATTATATCTAATGTTTCTTCTTATTTTTTTTTCTTGTTACTAGTATCTTATATATAAATATTATTATATCTAATGTTTCTTCTTATTTTTTCTTGTTACTAGTATCATATATATGAATATTATTATATCTAATGTTTCTTCTCATTTTTTTCTTGTTACTAGTATCATTATTCCTATCACCCATTTCCTCCCATGTTGACTGTATGACTGTAACCTGTTGCTTATATCCTAAGATTTTTATTAATATTGCTTCTTCATTGCTTATTTGACCCCTGTGACAATCATTAAGTGTTGTACCACATGATTCTTGACAAATGTATATTTTATTTTATGTACGTTGAGAGCATATGCACCAAGACAAATTCCTTGTGTGTCCAATCACATTTGGCCAATAAAAATTCTATTCTATTCTATTCTATTCTATTCTATTCTATAACTTGTTGCTTATATCCTAAGATTTTTATTAATATTGCTTCTTCATTGCTTATTTGACCCCTGTGACAATCATTAAGTGTTGTATCACATGATTCTTGACAAATGTATATTTTATTTTATGTACGTTGAGAGCATATGCACCAAGACAAATTCCTTGTGTGTCCAATCACACTTGGCCAATAAAAATTCTATTCTATTATATTCTATTCTATTCTATATATATATTATTATATCTAAAGTTTCTTCTTAATTTTTTCTTGTTACTAGTATCATATATATATTATTATATCTAATATTTCTTCTTATTTTTTTCTTGTTACTAGTATCATATATATATTATTATATCTAATGTTTCTTCTTATTTTTTTTCTTGTTACTAGTATCATGTATATGAATATTATTATATCCTTACATACCTCCAATATGTACTTGACAAAACGAACGAACGAACAAATGGCTGGAATGCTCAGTCTTGGGGAAAGCCCAGCGTAGAACAAGTTCTGACATAATTCACACAACACCCTGAGCCCTGCTTCGTTTAAGCACAGTTCCTTGGCTGAAAAAACTATTGATTCAGCTCACCCAACGCAGTAATTCATAAATCACTGATTACACAAGCCAAACCAGACAAACCACATGATGGATTGGCATGTTAGAACAACTTCTGAAAAAGTTCTGAGCAGATGAAAGGAAAGATGTCTCGCCAACGAAGGTGGAGTGCCTCCCCTTCCTTCGCTCCTCCTTCCATTCCAAACTCTCCCGAATCGGGCAGGGGATAAACCTAGATGGGACATTCGGGCTGTTTAATGCAGCAATATCCCTTATAAACCGACAGCGCATCAACGCAATCTATGAACTAAGTTCATATGTCACACTGAGCCACAGGTGTTTAAACCTTCATGAAATAAGTTACGGTATTTTTCGGACTATAAAATGGACCTTTTTCCTCCCTAAAAGAGGCTGGTAATTTGGGTGTTTCTTATACTCTGAATGTAGCTGTTTTTTCAGCCTTAACTAGCTGCTAACGATCTTCCCAGCTATTACCTTGCTGGCTCTTTCATTGTTACTCTCTGCAAATAATGTTTTCCAAGCCCTAAGTCTTTGCAGGCTTTTTTTCATTGCTCTAACTTGCTCCGAATAAGTTTCTTTCCAGCCCTAGCCAGGTGCTAACAATGTTCCCAGCTCTTACCTGCTTGCAAGCTCCTTCATTGTTACTCTCTGCGAAGAATGTTTCCCAAGCCCTAAGTCTTTGCAGGGGTTTTTTCATTGCTCTAACTTGCTCCGAATAAGTTTCTTTCCAGCCCTAACCAGGTGCTAACAATATTCCCAGCTCTTACCCGCTTGCAAGCTCCTTCAATGTTACTCTCTGCAAAGAATGTTTTCCCAGCTCTTTGCAGGGTTTTTCCCATTGCTCTACTTGCTCTGAATGTTTCTTTCCAGGTGCTAATGATGTTCCCAGCTGTTACTGGCTTGCAAGCTCTTTCATTGTTACTCTCTCCAAGTAAGGTTTATTTTTAAAGCCCTCACCAGGGGATAAAATAATGTGCTGAAGCTGACCAGACTAAGGACACTAGCCAGATGAACACCTAGTAAGCAGAAAGAGAAGGCAAAACCCTCTCTTTCCCTTGACCCCCAACAAATGGTACCCAAGGGAATCCTGCCTGCCTCAACCAACATAGACATCCGTTTCAATAACCACTGATACTCTTGGCATCCATGAATCTGTCTAATCCTGCCTTAAAGCTATCAATGCTGACAGTTGTCACGACCTCTTCTGGAAGGGAATTCCATCAACCAAGGACCCTCTGGGTGAAGAAATACTTCCCTTTATTTGAAGTAAAAACTTCAGAACAGAAGGATTTAAGGGTAGTGATTTCTGACAGTCTCAAAATGAGTGAACAGTGCAGTCAGGTGGTAGGGAAAGCAAGTAGAATGCTTGGCTGCATAGCTGGAGGTATAACAAGCAGGAAGAGGGAGATTGTGATCCCATTGTGTAGAGCGCTGGTGAGACCCCATTTGGAATACTGTGTCCAGTTCTGGAGACCTCACCTACAAAAAGAGATGGATCCAATTGAACGGGTCCAAAGATGGGCTACAAAAATGGTGGAAGGTCTTAAGCATAAAACCTATCAGGAAAGACTTAATGAACTCAATCTGTATAGTCTGGAGTAGCTGTCTACCACCTTGACAACTTTAAGACTTGTGGACTTCAATTCCCAGAATTCCTCAGCCAGCAAAGCTGAGAAATTCTGAGCAAAGCTGCCTGAGGAATTCTGGGAGTTGAAGTCCACAAGTCTTAAAGTTGCCAAGGTTGGAGACCTCTGGTCTGGAGCACAGAAGGGAAAGGGGGGACACGATCGAAACATTTAAATATGTTAAAGGGTTAAATAAGATTCAGGAGGGAAGTGTTTTTAATAGGAAAGTGAACACAAGAACAAGGGGACACAATCTGAGGTTAGTTGTGAATGAAAGATCAGAAGTAACGTGAGAAAATATTATTTGACTGAAAGAGTAGTAGATCCTTGGAACAAACTTCCAGCAGACGTGGTTGGTCAATCCACAGTCACTGAATTTAAACATGCCTGGGATAAACATAGATCCATCCTAAGATAAAATACAGGAAATAGTATAAGGGCAGACTAGATGGACCATGAGGTCTTTTTCTGCCGTCAGTCTTCTATGTTTCTATGTCCTCACCCACTCGTCCTAGTATTGTGTGATACAGAAAAGAATTTTTCTCTATCCACCTTTTCTATCTCACACATGATTTTATACACTTCGATCAAGTCACCCCTTCAACGCCGTCTTTCAAGGCTGAAGAGAACAAGGAGTTGCATCTACTCACTCACTTTCATAAAACCATTTGATTCTTATCTTTGCATAGCCTGATGGCTTTTGGCAATTGCAACGTCACAAACTTCCAGCCACACACAACGCAATTCCAAACTGAAGGGGGTTGGGATATGGGGGAGAAGTGATTTATGTAACATAGCACCAAACTTTGGGTGTGTGTGTATAAAGAAATTCTAAACTTGCTTATACTTGTTGTTCAGAAGATGATAAATCGCTTCAAATAATATATTTCTCTCTCTTTTATTTCTTTCCATTCTGCACGGTTGGTGTTTTATTCTTTTCTTTTCTTTCTTTTTTCATTCCAAGGCGCACTGTTTTTAACAATTTTACTGTTGTCTAAAAAAATATCTTTAAAAAGTAATTTAAAGGGGAAAAAAACACCAAATCAAAACAAAAGTAGCAGAGGAAAAATTGTAACCAAAGGTGCAGCCAATGTTACCGTAAAGCACTTTTTAAAAAACACTCCCTCGTTAAAAATGATTAAAAATCGTTTTGAAAAAGTAACCAGGGAGGACCCAGTGGGTCAAAATAGTACCGGGTGGAGTTCGGAAGGTGGACATTGTAGGCCCTCTGGCTATGAATTTCAGAGATATGGTCAAGGGTCCAAGATTCCAGCAGTAAATATTAGTCCCGCTTGATAAAATGCCACACCTGGAATACTGCAACCAATATACACACATAGTAAAATACATGATGAAGGTTATAGAGGAGATACTCATAGTAAAATATATCTAAGAAAGAATAGAAGAGAAGATATAGGAATAGAACATATCAATGAAAGAATAGAAGAAGAGATATAGGAATAGAAGAAAGGTATAGGAGATGTAGGAGAGCAATAGGACAGGGGACGGAAGGCACTCTAGGGCACTTGTACTCGCCCCTTAACAATTCGGTTAACAATTCTTGCCCCCAACAATTCGACTCCCCATTTTACCCACCTTGGAAGGATGGACGGCTGAGTCAACCTTGAGCCTACTGAGATTCGAACAATAGTCAGCCAGCAGTCAGCAGAAGTCGCCTGAAGGTACTGCATTTTAACCACTGAGCTACCACGACTCATCTATTTAAGACAAGAGGATAGCCACTTTCTCTTCCCCAATCATCTTCACCCTTTTAAACGTTTCCCTTTGGATGCTTTGCCAAGGTTAATGCAATGCCAAGAGTAGATCTTGGCTTGTTCGTTCCGTTCTCTGGGGAGCCAGCTATAATATCTGGTTCAGGAAGACCTTTGGACCAGAGGGATTCTCTTTGTGCCAAAGAATCCATGGGTGTAAGCAGAGCAATCCTTGTTTACCAAGGTTGTACACACACAGAAACGCTTAGATCGAGATTAGTTGTGAATAATTTAATTTAATTTATTAAATTATAAGATGCCCCACTCCTTTCAGCCTGTACTTAGAAACAAAGAGACATAGAAGATTGACGACAGAAAAAGACCTCATGATCCATCTAGTCTGCCCTCATCCTATTTCCTGTATTTTATCTTAGGATGGATCTATGTTTATCGCAGGCATGTTGAAATTCAGTTCCTGTGGATTGACCAACCACGTCTGCTGGAAGTTTGTTCCAAGAATCTACTACTCTTTCAGTCAAATAATATTTTCTCACGTTGCTTCTGATCTTTCTCCCAACTAACCTCAGATTGTGTCCCCTTGTTGTTGTGTTCACTTTCCTATTAAAAACACTTCCCTCCTGAACCTTATTTAACCCTTGAACATATTGAAATGTTTCGATCATGTCCCCCCTTTTCCTTCTGTCCTCCAGACTCTACAGATTGAGTTTATTAAGTCTTTCCTGATAAGTTTTATGCTTAAGACCTTCCACCATTTTTTTAGCCCATCTTTGGACCCATCTTAGTCACACATAGATGTACTAATTTGAGTTAAAGTTTACTTTGAGAAATAACATCTTCAGATAAACAGTCTAAAAGTCATACACATAATGACTTTAATCATAATAACGAGTCTATGGAGAGGGGTGGCATACAAATTTAATAAATAAATAAATTAAATAAATAATAAGTCAGAATAACAATCCAAATTTTGCCAAGTTCAAAGTCTTTGTTATAATCAGGAAACAAAGATATCAAGCTTAAACACATTTTAGCTGCAATACATGACTACAATACAGAGAGACTGCAGAGCAAACCTAACAGTGAATAGCCCTAGACAAAGAGAAACAGAGAGGGTGACTCAGAGAAATAAGCTATGAACTCTAGCTCCCTCTTGTGGCAGTCTGGCACACCTCAGCTAAATAGACATAGCTCAGTTTTATACTGCCAACCCAACTGTTTGGGGTAGAATCCTAACAGGCCTTCAAGCTTTCTGTCACCTTCAAGATGTCCTCCGAATCCGTCCTCTCCATCTACCATCAATTACTATCACGAGCCACTCATAATTCTCACAAGTTCCTCCTTGACAACAAAGTTTATGACTGGAGCTTGTGGTTATAAGTAGAATCTGCCAGCTTGGCAAAACCCAGCGGAAATGTGACAGAATTAAAAATAAACAAGGATAAAATGAAAATAATAATCAAAAATCTCACCCAAGGTCAAAATAGAGCCTTGGAAACAAGTTTGGGAATTAAGACGGTGAAAAAAAATAAAATATTTAGGATTATGATTAATGGCGAATTGCAGTTCAATAATAGAGGACAACTACACGACATTACTACAAAAACTTAGTAAAGATTTAGAAAGTTAGTCCAAACTACAATTATTATTTCTAGGGAAGATCGCCGTCATAAAAATGAATGTCCTCGCAAAAGTCTCATTTCTCTTCCAAGTAGCATCAATTAGATTAAGTAAGAAGAAACTATTTCCTGGAATTAAACAATATGATTTAATTTAATTTAATTTAATTCAATTTATTTGACTCCTATGCCAGCCAATCCCGTAGGATGCAGGGCAGCTTACAATACAAAAAACAATACAATAATACAATAATAGAAAGAAGTTGAACAACAATAATAAATAAAATCCCATAACCCTAACAACCCATTAAAAACCCCAAATCAATCTAACAACCTATACACCAAACAAACATAATATGGGCACGTCTGATGTTAACTTCACGGCCCCCAGGCCTATCGACAAAGCCAGGTTTTAACAGCTTTTCGAAAAGCCAGCAGAGTGGGAGCAGTGTGAACATTAGGGGGGGAGTTGGTTCCATAGAGCCGGGGCGGCAACAGAAAAGGCCCTGCTATGTGGTGCCGCCAACCTACATTGTTTAGTCGACGGGACCTGGAGGAGGCCGATTCTGTGCAATCTAATAGGCGTCTCAGAGGTATGTGGGGCTTTATAGGTAATAACCAACACCTTGAATTGTGACCGGAGACTAATCGGTAGCCAGTGCAGCACACGGAGTGTTGATGTTTTATTTTTATTTATTTATTTATTCATTCATTCATTCATTCATTCATTCATTCATTCATTCATTCATTTGTCCAGTAGACAATACATATGGAAGAGAATAGACATGAAGTAATATATATAAAGATAATATGTAAAAATGGAGAAGATATACGAAAGGAAGAAAATATATATGATATATGAGATAAAGGAAAGACAATTGGACAGGGGATGGAAGGCCCACCAGTGCACTTATGTACGCCCCTTACTGACCTCATAGGAACCTGGAGAGGTCAATCGTGGATAGTCTAAGGGAGAAATGTTGGGGGTTAGGGGTTGACACTATTGAGTCCGGTAATGAGTTCCACGCTTCAACAACTCGATTGCTAAAGTCGTATTTTTTACAGTCAAGTTTGGAGCGGTTAATATTAAGTTTGAATCTGTTGCGTGCTCTTGTGTTGTTGCGGTTGAAGCTGAAGTAGTTGCTGACAGGCAGGACGTTGCAGCATATGATCTTGTGGGCAATACTCAAATCGCCGTAGTTCTAAGCTTTCCAGACCCAGGATTGTTAGTCTATTTTCAAGGTACACCCATAACAGCTCACATGGCTGCATTCTGGACTATCTGCAGTCGCTGAACACTCTTCAAGGGTAGCCCCGTGTAGAGTGCATTGCAATAATCAAGACGGGAAATTTATTCGGTCCAAAAAGAAAGCTAGAATTGAAACCAGCTCACTATATGATGAAAGACAGAGGGGCGGTTTTGGGCTTCAGGATTGGGAGAGTTACTATGTTGCAGCAGTACTTGGTTGGATGAAAGAGTGGGTAATATACAGAAACAAAAGAATTTTAACACTGGAAGGCTTTGACTTACCATTAGGGTGGCATGCGTTCCTATGGGACGGAAACCACAACAAGACACTTGTGTACTTTCAAAAGTGTTATGTAAAAGCTTTTGTTATTAAGACTATTTAAATAAATAAGTAAAACCTCATATAAAAATCAGTAAAACTAATAAAAGAAGAGTCATATAATAAACTAATATAATAAAATCACACACAGGGCCCCAGCGACAGCACCTCGACTGAGTCTTTTAATGGATCGTGCATCGCTTTTCCTTTCTATTTTGCCCACATCAGCAAGAACTTTCTGGAATAGTTTGCTGGAAGAGAAAGTAACGGGGCCAAAGATCTTCCGGGGAGTTCCCGGGGAGGAACATGGCCTTGAAATGGGACTTTCCCTGTTCCTGGTCCAACCTCTTAATGGAAACGCCACAATGGCTTTGGGCTTATTTGCCTCTTTCTTAGCCAACAAAGGGACATTATTTGTGTTTTATGTCATTCTCCAGCCAATTCCGCTGAATGCTGAATTCTGAACCTTCTCCAGACCTTGTAGAAAAGGCGAGATGGCTTCCTCTATAACAGGGATGGCGAACCTTTTTTTCCTTGGGTGCTGAAAGAGCGTGGGCGCGCACTATCGCACATGCGCGAGTGCCTACACCCATAATTCAATACCTGGGAGGGTGAAAACAGCTTCCCGTGCCCCCAGGAGGCCCTCTAGGGGCCTGTTTCCCAACTTCTGGTGGGTCCAGTAGGCTCATGTATTGCCCTCCCCAGGCCCAAAGGCTTCCCTGGAGGCAGAGGAGGGTAAAAACGCCCTCCCCATCCCCCTGGAGGCTCTCTGGAAGCCAAAAACGCCCTCCCAGAGTCTCTGTGCCAGCAGATATGGCTCCGCATGCCGCCTGTGGCACCCGTGACATAGGTTCGCCATCACTGAACTAGGGGATCAGCATCAGTGAGCTGCAGGCACAATATTACTTGGTCCGTTGCGTGGATGTTGGATGGTTCAGGGTGGGACATTTGTGGCGGGTAGGGCAGGTTCTTTTGAGATTGTTATGTGTTTTGCGATTGGTCTTTGGGCACCATGTGGATTTTGTTGTGGGGGTATATGGTGTATACGCATGCAATCAGTATTGGGTTCCTGCCGGTATGGGCCACACTATAGTGTGGTAGCGGAAATCCACGTCCCCGGCATGTGCATGCGGACACCCATGCGAGATTCGGCTTCTGTACATGTGCCAGAAGTGAGATCTCGTGTGAGGATGTTCATGGGCACAAGATTTTGCTGATTTGGGGGGGGGGGGTTGCTTCCACACATCCCCTTCCCCTCCCCTCTCTTCCCTTCCCTTCTCCTCTCCTTCCCCTCCCCTCTCTTCCTTTCCCCCTCCTCTCCTCTCCTTTCCTTTCCTCCCCTCCCCTTCCCTCTCTTCTCCTCTCTTCCCTTCCCTTCCCCTCCCCTCTTTCTTTCCTTTCCCTTTCTTTCCCCTCCCCTCTCTTTCCCTCCCCCTCTCCTCTCCTCCCTTCCCCCCTCTCCTCTCCTCTCCTTTCCTCCCCTCCCCTTCTCTCTCTTCTCCTCTCTTCCCTTCCCTTCTCCTCTCCTTCCCCTCCCCTCTCTTCCTTTCCCCCTCCTCTCCTCTCCTTTCCTTTCCTCCCCTCCCCTTCCCTCTCTTCTCCTCTCTTCCCTTCCCTTCCCCTCCCCTCTTTCTTTCCTTTCCCTTTCTTTCCCCTCCCCTCTCTTTCCCTCCCCCTCTCCTCTCCTCCCTTCCCCCCCTCTCCTCTCCTCTCCTTTCCTCCCCTTCCCTTCTCTCTCTTCTCCTCTCTTCCCTTCCCTTCTCCTCTCCTCTCCTTTCCTCCCCTTCCCTTCTCTCTCTTCTCCTCTCTTCCCTTCCCTTCTCCTCTCCTCTCCTTTCTCCTTTCTCCTTCCTCCCCCCTCCCCTTCCTCTCGCCTCCCCTCTCCTCTCCCTTCCCCTCCTGTTCTATTCACCCATCCTTCGGGAATGGAGCATTCATGCAAATCACCAAACCTCCAACCCCTCTGACAGCTCTTCCCTCTCCAACCTCTGAAGCTACTGGGTCCCTCAGGAGAAATCAACCGGATCTTATGCAACCAAACAAAAAAAATAAATAAACACCACTGGGTGGTTTTATTTAGAAAAGCCATGAACCACTGCCGTATCCCCCCCCCCCTATAGCTCCCTGCAATGTATTGAGCCCTATCAATATATCGACCGTCTTCATATTAAACATAAGGCATTTTCTGCCTGCAATACATTTGAGATATTGAGAGGAAATCACATCGCTAAGTTGCACGTTGTCAAAAAGACAAGCAGAAAAAGAAAGGAAGTTTTGGCCTTTCATCTGAGGTCCCCCCCCCCATTTTCTTTCTTTTCCCGACCAATTACTACAGTGCCTATCATCCCCAGACCACATGGGATGGGAAGACTGAAGTCAGAGAATAACTAAAACATCAGTGAGTCCTGACATGCCCCACTTTATCAACACCCAGCAAAAAAGACATGATGAAGTTGTATAAGCATTGAGTGGTCCAGAACTCATCATTAAATTATGATTTCTTTTTCTAAAAGCTTAAAGGGAGAAGAAGCCTCCCCAAAATGATAACATTAACTCAAGGTGATTCAATGAGGACTTCTGCAGTTCCAAATTAAGAGGTGGGTTGTAAATTTAGCAATAGCATTAGCATTTAGACTTATATACTGCTTCACAATGCTTTACAGACCTCTCTAAGCGGTTTACAGGGAGTCAGCCTCTTGCCCCCAACAATCTGGGTCTTCATTTTACCCACCTTGGAAGGATGGAAGGCTGAGTCAACTTTGAGCCTACTGAGATTCGATCTGCCAAACCATGATCAGCAGAAGTAGCCTGCAGTACTGCACTCTAACCATTGCACCACCGAGGCTCATAATAATAATAATAATAATAATAATAATAATAATAATAATAATAATAATAACAACAACAACAACAACAAACAACAACAAACAACAACAACAACAACAACAAACAACAACAAACAACAACAACAACATTATTATTAATAATAATAATAATAATAATAATAATAATAATAATAATAAGTTGAAGTTGGAAGGGACCTTGGAGGTCTTCTAGTCCAACCCCCTGCTTAGGCAGGAAACTCGACACTACTTCAGACAGATGGTTGTGCAACATCTGCTTAAAAACTTGCAGTGTTGGAGCATTCACAACCTCTGGAGGCAACTTCTGTTCCACTGATCAACTGGTCTGACTGTCAAGAAATGTCTCCTTAGTTCTAAGCTGCTTCTCTCCTTGTTTAGTTTCCACCCATTGCTTCTTATTCTACCCTCAGGTGCTTTGGAGAATAGGTTGAGTCCTACTTCTTTGTGGAGACCCCTGAGATACTGCAACACTGCTATCATGTCTCGCCTGGTCCTTCTTTTCATTCAACTAGCCATGCCCAGTTCCTGCAACGGTTCTTCATATGTTTTAGCCTCCAGTCCCCTAATCCTCTTTGTTGCTCTTCTCTGCACTTTTTCTAAAGTTTCAATATCTTATTTGCATCGTGGCAACCAAAACTGAATGCCGGATTCCAAGTGTGGCCTTCCCAAGGCCTTATAAAGTGGTATGAACTCTTCATGTGATCTTGATTCTATCCCTTTGTCAATGCAGCCAACATAGTTCTAGGCAGCATTAACAGAGAGATAGAATCAAGATGAATGAACAACACTTAGAAATATATACTGGGTAAAAACTGAGTTAGTAGCAGTAACTGTGAGAGGGACCTTGGTGCCTTAGTGCAGTGTTTCCCAACCTTGGCAACTTGAAGATACCTGGACTTCAACTCCCAAAGTTGTGTTTAGCACCTTGGGCTGACCAGCCTGTTCCAGAAACACCAATGATGCTTACTTTCCAATCAATCAATCAACCAATTGCTTGGTGCTGTGCAAAGCATACAGAATATTCTTCGGATTGGGTTCGATATGGGTTCCAAACAGCTCATCTGTTTGGAACCCATATCGCATCTCAGACATCAACACCCTTGAAAATGTCCAGAGATACTTCACCAGAAGAGCCCTTCACTCCTCCACTCGAAACAGAACACCCTACGAGACTAGACTTTCAATCCTGGGCCTAGAAAGTTTAGAACTAAGACGCCTTAAACAAGATCTAAGTATTGCCCACAAGATCATATGCTGCAACGTCCTGCCTGTCGGCGACTACTTCAGCTTCAACCACAACAACACAAGAGCACACAACAGATTTAAAGTTAATATTAACTGCTCCAAACTTGACTGTAAAAAATATGACTTCAGAAACCGAGTTGTCGAAGCGTGGAACTCATTACCGGACTCCATAGTGTCATCCCAAACCCCCAACACTTTACCCTTAGATTATCTACGGTTGACCTATCCAGATTCCTAAGAGGTCAGTAAGGGGCGAGTACAAGTGCACTAGAGTGCCTTCCGTCCCCTGTCCTATTGCTCTCCTACATCTCCTATACCTTTCTTCTATTCCTATATCTCTTCTTCTATTCTTTCATTGATATGTTCTATTCCTATATCTTCTCTTCTATTCTTTCTTAGATATATTTTACTATGAGTATCTCCTCTATAACCTTCATCATGTATTTTACTATGTGTATATAGATATTGTTGTGGTTAGGTCTGGCCCAGCTCCTGCCCCAAGGACTATGGATGTCGGGGAGACATCCACATGCTGCAGGCCTGTTTTGCTCCCCCCTGGTGGAATCTGCTGATGAAGGCTCCTCTGACCAAGAAGACATGAGTGACAGGGAGGAGGAGAGTGTGGTAGACAGCTCAGAGGGAGATCAATTCTCTAGCTCCTCCTTGGATTCAGAACAAGAGTTAATGATACAGCCACGCATGCAGAGAGCGATGCACAGGCAGCAACAACTGAGAGATTATTATCAAAGAAAATGAGGCCACCTGTGGTTGGGTGGGGCTGTGGTCATTAGTGAGGCTGCTATAAAGAGCAGCCTGTGGGTTTGGCCATTGTGGAGGATTATCTGATCATTGTGTTGCCTGACTGCTTTACTGACTTTGACCTTTTGTGTGCTGATTTTTCCCCGCTTTGAAACTAACCCAGAGCAAAGTGTGTTTCACTTTGTGAAAGAAGAAGGACTGTGAATTGCCTCACAGCTGCAAGCTAAGTATCTCAGAACTGATAAGGGACTTGTACAAATTACCAGTTTGTTTGGAGACGAGGGCTCTTTGCGTTACAAAAAGAGTGCTTAGTTTAAGTGAATTTTCATTATAAAGAACATTGTTTTGAATGTTCAAACGTGTGTGTGTCTGAAATTTGTACCTGTGATTTTTTGGGAGGATTCTACCAGAGAGCCCGACAGAACAGATATATACCCACTAAAACCTTCATTGTGTATTGGACAAAATAAATAAATAAATAAAATAAATAAAATTCCATGGAAAGCCTGCCTTCCAATCTCCTTTTCCTCTGCAGGTTCAAACGCATTTCCAGAGGAGCTCCACAACAGAAATGCAAACTGAGTTTTAAACCACACACACACACAAAAATAAGCAACGCGAACTCGGCACAGGTGGAGGATGGGAGGAGGGAGAGTTGAATTGACCTGGATGAATCTGTTATGCAAATCCAAGCAATACAGCAAACGTAGGGAAAATGTCACCTCTTTCAAAATGCTTCCACGGGTGCAAAGCGAACAACTGTTTTCTCGTTACCTAAGGATTTTCTCTGCCATATTTCGCATTCTGTCCGCGTCTCGCTTTACCCACCACGTCCCCGGAATACTTTTTGAGGTCCTGTTGTGCAACATCCTGCAGAAAACTAGGTTAAGCCCACAAAATGGAGCGTGTCAACCGATGTGGCGGGTTTTGTTTAATCAAAGCACCGAGCGAAACTAAGCAAGAGCCAGACGACGGAGTCGATCACCTGCACATCAAAGCTACCGGCTGCAAAAGCCACACACTTCCCACAGCTTCGTCCGTTCTCTCCACCGCCACGCACTCCCGAAAAAATGTGACAATCAGATATCTCCAAATTTGAGCCTGAAGGCAACGTGTCTCCCCTCTGTTTCGTTCTGGGGAAAAACGATGCGCTCGCTTCTAAATATAGAAGGATCTATTCAGATAATACGGAGAAAAGTCTGGACTGGATCTATCGAATTCATTTAAAAATTACAATAAAAGCCATCTCCAACCCCAGGCAATTACCACATCTTACGCCAATGGATTGTGTGTGTTAATTAGGAGTTGTGTGAAGTGGATTGTGGCTGCAGGTCCTTCCCGGTGTTTGCTGATGCTCAATTTAGAAACATAGAAGATTGACGGCAGAAGAAGACCTCATGGTCCATCTAGTCTGCCCGTATACTGTATTTTATCTTAACATGGATCTATGTTTATCCCTGGCATGTTTCAATTCAGTTCTTGTGGATTTACCAACCACATCTGCTGGAAGTTTGCTCCAAACATCTACTACTCTTTCAGTCAAATAATATTTTCTCACGTTGCTTCTGATCTTTTCCCCAACTGACCTCAGATTGTGCCCCCTTGTTCTTGGGTTCACTTCCCTATTAAAAACACTTCCCTCCTGAACCTTATTTAAGCCTTTACCATATTTAAATGTTTTGATCATGTCCCCCCTTTTCCTTCTGTCCTCCAGACTCTACAGATGGAGTCCATGAAGTCTTTCCTGATATGTTTTATACTTAAGACCTTCCACCATTTTTGTCGCCCATCTTTGGACCCGTTCAATTTGATCCATCTCTATCTATCTATCTATCTATCTATCTATCTATCTATCTATCTATCTATCTATCTATCTATTTATTGGATTTGTATGTCACCCCTCTCCGCAGACTCAGGGCGACTAACAACAATAATAAAACAGCATATAATAATAATCCAATACTAAAAACAGTTAAAAACCCATTATTATAAAAACCAAACATACATACAGATATACCATGCATAAAATTGTAAGGGCCTAGGGGGAAAGAGTATCTCAATTCCCCCATGCCTGGCGGCAGAGGTGGGTTTTAAGCGGCTTACGAAAGGCAAGGAGGGTGGGGGCAATTCTAATCTCTGGGGGGAGTTGGTTCCAGAGGGCCGGGGCCGCCACAGAGAAGGCTCTTCCCCTGGGTCCCGCCAAGTGTTATAGGTAAGGTCTCCAGAACTGGACACAGTATTATTCCAAACGGGGTCTCACCAGCACTCTACACAGCGGGATCACAATCTCAATTTAATTGAGTTCCTTCACAGGGTAGCGTAACTTGGGGCAGGGGGAAAGTATCTGATCTCCTTGGCCCATCTGGTTTCCGCCCCTGTTTTTTAATCATCGATATTATCACTTTGCTGTTTGTTAATTGGTTAGCCACGGATCGAAATAAAACACCGAGCCAAGAGATAGGTCTGCATAACCCACTGCATCATATATATATATATTTTTTTGCAGTAAGGCAAAATAAAATAAAGAAAGACAGGGTTATCCAACCAGAAACGTTACGGCTGACGATCCGAGAGCAGAAATATCGCTTGTAAAGCTCAATCTAGGTGAAATGAGAAGAAAAGGAGGTTTGCAGCTGGACGGCTTTTCATACATGCCGTTCATCTTTCGATCAAACTTCCCTGCAGCTGTTCTTAAGTGAGCTACAATTCTTTCTTTTTTTACCCCCACTCATAGCGTAGAGCTATAGGAGACAACTACATTAATTTATTTTATTTATTTATTTATTTATTTATTTTTATTGGATTTGTATGCCGCCCCTCTCCGCAGACTCGGGGCGGCTAACAGCAATAACAAAACAGCATATAATAATAATCCAATACTAAAAACAGTTAAAAACCCATTATTATAAAAACCAAACATACATACAGACAGACATACCATGCATAAAATTGTAAAGGCCTAGGGGGAAAGAGTATCTCAATTCCCCCATGCCTGGCGGCAGAGGTGGGTTTTAAGAAGCTTACGAAAGGCAAGGAGGGTGGGGGCAATTCTAATCTCTGGGGGGAGTTGGTTCCAGAGGGCCGGGGCCACCACAGAGAAGGCTCTTCCCCTGGGTCCCGCCAAGCGACATTGTTTAGTTGACGGGACCCGGAGAAGGCCCACTCTGTGGGATCGAACTGGTCGCTGGGATTCATGCAGCAGAAGGCGGTCCCTGAGATAAGTACAGTACTGGGTTGTGGGGGGGGGGGGGGGGTTCACCAGTGTTTCCCAACCTTGGCAACTTGAAGATATCTTGACTTCAACTCCCAGAATTCTGGGAGTTGAAGTCCAGATATCTTCAAGTTGCCAAGGTTGGGAAACACTGCCCTACACTACTTCAGACAGATGGTTATCCAACATCTTCTTTAAAACTTCCAGTGCTGGAGCATTCACAATTTCTGGTGGCAAGCTGTTCCACTGATTAATTGTTCTGTCAGGAAGTTTCTCCTTAGCTCCTAAGTTGCTTCTCTCCTTGTTTAGTTTCCACTCATTGCTTCTTTTCCTACTCTCAGGTGCTTTTAATAATAGTTTGACTCCCTCTACTTTGTGGCAACCCCTGAGATATTGGAAGGCTGCTATCGTGTCTCTCCTGGTCCTTCTTTTCATCAAAGTAGACATACTCAGTTCCTGCAACTATTCTGTACGTTTTAGCCTCCAGTCCCCTAGTCCTCTTTGTTGCTCTTCTCTGCACTTTTTCTAGAGTCTCCACATCCTTTTTGCATCATGGCGACCAAAACTGAATGCCGTATTCCAAGCGTGGCCTCACCAAGGTCTTACAAAGTGGTATTCACACTTCACATGAAGTCGGCTGGGGAATTCTGGGAGTTGAAGTCCAAATATCTTCAAGCTGCCAAGGTTGGGAAACACATAGAAACATAGAAACATAGAAGTCTGACGGCAGAAAAAGACCTCATGGTCCATCTAGTCTGCCCTTATACTATTTCCTGTATTTTATCTTACAATGGATCTATGTTTATCCCAGGCATGTTTAAATTCAGTTACTGTGGATTTACCAACCACGTCTGCTGGAAGTTTGTTCCAAGGATCTACTACTCTTTCAGTCAAATAATATTTTCTCACGTTGCTTCTGATCTTTCCCCCAACTAACTTCAGATTGTGTCCCCTTGTTCTTGTGTTCACTTTCCTATGAAAAACACTTCCCTCCTGAACCTTATTTAACCCTTTAACGTATTTAAATGTTTCGATCATGTCCCCCCTTTTCCTTCTGTCCTCCAGACTCTACAGATTGAGTTCATGAAGTCTTGCCTGATCAGTTTTATGCTTAAGACCTTCCACCATTCTTGTAGCCCGTCTTTGGACCCCTTCAATTTTGTCAATATCTTTTTGTAGGTGAGGTCTCCAGAACTGGACACAGTATTCCAAATGGGGTCTCACCAGCATTCTATATAAGGGGATCATAATCTCCCTCTTCCTGCTTGTTATAACTCTAGCTATGCAGCCAAGCATCCTACTTGCTTTCCCTACCGCCTGACTGCACTGTTCACCCATTTTGAGACTGTCAGAAATCACTACCCCTAAATCCTTTTCTTCTGAAGTTTTTGCTAACACAGAACTGCCAATGCAATACTCAGATTGAGGATTCCTT
This sequence comes from Erythrolamprus reginae, assembly GCF_031021105.1. Lineage (NCBI taxonomy): Eukaryota > Metazoa > Chordata > Lepidosauria > Squamata > Dipsadidae > Erythrolamprus > Erythrolamprus reginae. The sequence goes on from NC_091961.1 coordinate 2,681,680, forward strand.
TCCCCAAATGCATTATTTTACATTTGGAAACATTAAACTGCAGTTTCCTTACACAACATTTGTGTAGTGAAACGGAAAAGGAACAGCAACTGAATGGAATGTGAACACTTTACAATAGCGTAAATATTAAGAGATTGTACATTTTTCAGGGGGCTACAACCTAGTGCATCAGATACGTCAATAAATGCAATGAAAAAAAATCTGAGTTACGGCCTTGTACGGGGAGTCCTTGACATACGACCACGACGGAGCTCAGGAATTTATGTTACCAAGGTAGGAATTCGTTAAGTGAGTTTTGTCACCCTCTTTATGACTAGCCTAGCCACATTTGTTAACGGAATCACTGCAGTTGATAAATTATCAACCCGGTTGTTAAGTGAATGTGCTGCGACAGTCATAAATGTGAGTCGGTTGCCGACCAGCTAAATTTTAACCACGTGACCACGGAGATGATGATGATGATAATAATAATAATAATAATAATAATAATAATAATAGCAACAACAACAACAGCAGCAACAGCAACAACAACAATAACAACAACAACAGAGTTGGAAGGGGCCTTGGAGGTCTTGTACTAGATTTATTGGATTTATATGCCGCCCCAAGTCTGCGGAGAGGGGCGGCATATAAATCCAATAAATCTACTCTACTCCAACCCCCTGCTTTAAACCTTCCAGTTTCAACTTCTGGAGGCAACGTCTGTTCCACTGATTAACTGTTCTTAACTGTCTGGAAATTTCTCCTTAGTTCCAAGTTGCTTCTCTCCTTGTTTAGTTTCCACCCATTGCTTCTTGTCCTACCCTCAGGTGCTTTGGAGAATAGCTTGACTCCCTCTTCTTTGTGGAGACCCCTGAGATATTGGAAGGCTGCTATCATGTCTCCCCTGGTCCTTCTTTTCATTCAACTAGCCATGCCCAATTCCTGCAACCGTTCTTCATATGTTTCAGCCTCCAGTCCCCTAACAATCTTTGTTGCTTTTCTCTGCACTTTTTCTAGAGTCTCAACATCCTTTTTGCATCGTGGCGACCAACACTGAATGCAGGATTCCAAGTGTGGCCTTCCCAAGGCCTTATAAAGTAGTATTAACCCTTCACATGATCTTGATTCTCTCCCTCTGTTAATGCAGTCTACAACTGTGTTGGCTTTTTTGGCAGCTGCTCCACACAGCTGGCTCCTATTTAAATGGTTGTCCACCCTTAGATTATCTACGGTTGACCTCTCCAGATTCCTAAGAGGTCAGTAAGGGGCGGGTACAAGTGCCCTAGAGTGCCTTCCGTCCCCTGTCCTATTGCTCTCCTATATCTCCTGTACCTTTCTTCTATTCCTATATCTCTTCTTCTATTCTTTCATTGATATGTTCTATTCCTATATCTTCTTTTCTATTATTTCTCAGATATATTTTACTATGAGTATCTCCTCTATAACCTTCATTATATATTTTACTATGTGTATATAGATATACACCCACTAAAACCCTCATTGTGTATTGGACAAAATAAATAAATTAAATAAAAATAAATAAATAAAGATCCCTCTCACAGTTACTACTGTTGAGCGAGATACCACCTATACTGTTACCTGTGAATTTTGTTTTTCTCGGCTAAATGTAGAACCTGACTTTTTTCACCATTGAATTTCATCTTGTTAAATAGCGCCCATTGTTCAAGATCCTTCTGTATTTTTTGCCTATCCTCTGGAGTGTTGGCTATTCCCAGTGAAGGGCTACCCAAATTTTTTACTACCACACTGTGGGCGTGGCTTATGCAGGATGCCCTGGGTTTTCTTTCATCTTTCATTGCAAATTGGGTGCTTGGGGAGTGGAGCTCCATTTTCGCTACCCCACTGCGTTCCACCCAGTCCATGCCCACCCCTGGCTATTCCTGCCAGTTTGGTGTTGCAAGTGTGGAAAAAATGGTCATAAGTCAGTGCCTCTGTAACTTCCAACAGTCACTAAGTCAACTGCTACAAATCAAGAACTACCTGTATGCCAGGAACTTTTAAGAAAACGGTTCAGGCACTATCAGAATTGTTTCTGCTGCAAAAAACTACTCCCCCAGAAACAGCCTTTATACTCCTGGTCACACTTTGAAATGATACAGGATCTCAATTGCTTTCGATAGGCGTACGGTATCATTTACCGAAGTTTTGATACTCATCGAGGCAAAGAAGGGGTTGTACAAAAACTAATTCATGAGGTCCACTCCCAGGACGGGCTACAAGAATGGTGGAAGGTCTGAAGCATAAAACGTATCAGGAAAGACTTAATGAACTCCATCTGTATAGTCTGGAGGACAGAAGGGAAAGGGGGGACATGATCGAAACATTTAAATATGTTAAAGGGTTAAATAAGGTTCAGGAGGGAAGTGTTTTTCATAGGAAAGTGAACCCAAGAACAAGGGGACACAATCTGAAGTTAGTTGGGGGAAAGATCAAAAGCAACGTGAGAAAATATTATTTCACTGAAAGAGTGGTAGATCCTTGGAACAAACTTCCAGCAGACGTGGTTGGTAAATCCACAGTAACTGAAGTAAACATGCCTGGGATAAACATATATACTGTACATTGTAAGATGAAATACAGGAAATAGTATAAGGGCAGACTAGATGGACCATGAGGTCTTTTTCTGCCGTCAGTCTTCTATGTTTCCATATCTATAGGGATCGTGTTCAGGGATACAAACTCGGCAACCCAATGATCAAGGACTGAGGCTGATGGGAGTTGTAGTCCAGCCATATTTGGAGGACAACAGGGCAGGTGGTTTTGGAGGGTGCAGCATATGTTTACGCGATGTATACAAAACATAGTATTGTTGTGGCTGTTATTGCCATAGAGAGGGATTGGTAGTATTTCTGCCACATACACACACACACACCATTGTTGGTGTTGCATTCCAAGACGCAATAATGAAAAGTAATTATTTGCAGAAAAATAAGGATAAATCGGATTCGGGGATGAGATTTGCACTCAACATAGCCGACAACACAAAACAGCAGAGCACCCCCTTAAAACACAAGCCATTGACAATATACTAACAACACAACTCACAAATATCTTTTACTCAAAAAATTAATAAACATAACCAAAACTAAGTTGTCACAAGGTATATACTCCTGCTAGTTTGCAGGTACTACCCCCTCTTTTTTTCTTACCTCATCTAAAATCTTTACTATAATACCTATCTATTAATACATATATCAAAGCAGTACACTATTCTTAAATTACTATATTTCATAGATATAAGACTATGTAAATACAAATATTGAATACAAAATAACTATCTATAGATAAATGTTTGAAATGAATATGCAACAATATATATATGCTACTATGTAAAAAGATTTCTCGACTCACACCCCTCCTATTTTTCTTTTTGTATTCCCCTTCCCCTTCCCCATTCTTAATAAATTAAGAATAAAGTATATTTTAAAAAAAACAACACAACACAACCTCACTTTTAAAGGTGCCACAAAATTTGCGTTGTTGCTAGTGCAAAGAACCAGCAATGCAACTTTGACAAAGGAGAACAGACACACACACATAAAAAACCTGCTTGAATATAAAGGACATTTTTTTAACAGTCTCGAATCATGCCAGGTTTGTCCCAAGCATTTTGTTAAATTTCTGCTAAAATCCTGTCCAGTTTTTTTTTTTGCTTTCAACAAATTCCCTAGATGGGCAACTATTTGCCAACTCAGGGTTATGTAAAGTGGTGCTTTTACCAGAACCCAACAATGCGTTATAAAAAAACCCAAAACCTTGGGATATATAGTTCCCAGGCTAATCCCCACATCTATCCGGGTGCTACAATCAGAGTAACACAGAGGAAATGTTATAAAGTATATTTTTAAAAAGCAGAGGGGGGAAAAAAGGAAGGATTTTAAAGTCGGTGTCTTAATGGAATGCCTCTCTCTCTGCTCCTATCAAATAATCCGCAGGCATCCAGTTTGAATGGATTGATTAGTGGAGCACAAAACACAGCTCAAGCAGCAGCTACGAATTGGTGTCATCTAAGGTTTTTCTTCACATTCTCAAGGAATGTGGAAAGGGGGGGGGGACATGGGTTTTTCTCTTGCATGCAAATGAGCAGAACCAGTTCCTGGTCCGGTTACATCAGAGGTGTGCAGTTCAGAAGCGGGGAGGGTGAGGGGTGGGAGGAAGGCTTGTTAAGGCCCCTCACTGGTGCAATCAGTAGGGAAACCAATGCTGGGAAATATACTGCTCAAAATAAATAAATAAATAAATAAAGGGAACATCCTAGATGTGAATGGATGAAATATTCTCACTGAATCCTTTGTTCTGTACAAAGTTGGATGTGCACAACGGCAGGTGGAATTGATGGTCCATCAGTGTTGCTTCCTAAGTGGACGGTTTGATTTCACAGGAGTTTGATTGACTTGGAGTTCTATTGGGTTAAACAACACAATAGAACTCTAAGTAAATCAAACTTCTGTGAAATCAAAGCATCCACATAGGAAGCAACAGGGTTTGGGGTTTTTTTAGCAGTATATATATTCTCCAAAACGCGGGCAGGATATAGCAAATTCTGCCTCCAATCACAGCTACTGGCATGAATGAATAAAGGAACAGGTTCCAGTTCCTTTTTGGTTTTGGGGTTGGTTTTTTTTTTAAGGTCCTACTGGCAGGACACCCCCCCCTCCTTCTGTGGGTGGCACTACAAAGATCATCATCCCCAGCCCAGAAGCCAACCAGGCTTGGGAAAAGCCCAAAGTTGCCCAGGCTAAGCCAGTGAAGGAGGCCAGGGACGAGCCAAGGGCTGGTCAGCACCCTTCCCAAGCCGGACAGCTCCAGGCCCAGGCTGTCCCGCCCCCCCCAGAGGCAGCACTTCCTGGCTGAGACCCCCGAAAGGACCCCCTCGCCTCCCACAATGGCCCCGCCAGAAGGAGCCGCCAGCGAGCCTGCCCATCCGTCTCCACGTCTTGGGGCGCCGCATAGCCTGGAGCGGGGGAGGCCCGGATCCCGGAGCTGTGCCGGTCCCAAGCCTCCAAAGCTCACGAGCGGGAAGGAAGAGGAGGAAGAGGAAGAGGAAGAGAAAAGGGAGAAGAGGAGGAGGAGTGGGGAAGGGGAGGAGGAAGAAAGGGAGGAAGAAGAGGGAGAGAAGGGGAAGAGGAGGAGGAGGAAGAAGAGGAGGAGGAGGAAGAGGAGGAGGAAGGGAAGAAAAGAGGGAGAAGAGGAGGAAGGGAAGGAGGAGGAGCAGGAAGGGGAGGAAGAAGAGGAAGAGGAAGAGAAAGGGAAGGAGAGGAGGAAGAGGAAGAGGAGGAGGAGCTGGGGAAAGGGAGGAAGAAGAGGAGGAAGAGGAAGAAAAAGAGAAGGGAAGGAAGAGGAGCAGGTGAAGATGTGGAAGAGGAGGAGAAGGAGGGGTAAGGGAGGAAGAAGATGAGGAAGAAGGGGAAGAGGAAGAGAAGGAAAAAGAAGAAGAAGGTGAGGAAGCAGAAGACTAGGGAAGGAGGAAGAAGAAGAAGAAGTGGGGAGAAGGGAGGATGAGGGGAGAAGGGAGGAAGAAGAGGAGGAAGAGAAGGGGATGGAGGAGCAGGAGGAAGAAGAGGAAGAGGAGCAGGAGGAAGGGGAATAAAAGAAGGGGGAGAAGAGGAAGAGAAGGGGAAGAAGAGGAGCAGGAGGAAAAAAAGGAGGAAGAGGAAGAAGGTGAGGAAGAATAAGGAAGGAAGTAGAAAGGATGTGAGGAAGAGGGTGAAGATGAGGAGGAGGGGTAAGGGAGGAAGAGGAGGAAGAAGAAGAGGGGGAAGAAGAGGAGGAAGAAGAGGAAGAAAAGTAAGAGATGGAAAAAGAGTAAGAAGGTGAGGAAGAGGAGCAGGAGGAATGAGAAGAAGAGAAGGAGAAAGAAGAAGAGAAAGAGGATGGAGAGGAAGAAGAGAAGGGGAAGAAGAGGAGGAGCAGGAGGAAGGGGAAGAAGAGAAAGAGAAAGAAGAGGAGAAAGAGGCAGAAGGGGAGGAAGAAGAAGAGAAGAGGAGGAAGAAGAAGAGGAAGCAGGTGAGGAAGAGGAGGAAGAGAAGGGGAAGAAGAGGAAGAAGGTGAGGGAGAAGAAGACTAGGGAAGGAAGAAGAGGAGGAAGAAGGGGGAGAAGAGAAGGGGGAGAAGAGAAGCAGGAGGAAAAAGAGGAGGAAGAGGAAGAAGAAGACTAGAGGAGGAAGAAGAGGAAAAGGAAGAGGAGGAGGAAGAAGACTGGAGAAAGAAGGAGGAAGAAGAGGAAGGAGAAGGGAAGGAGAAGAAGAGGGGGAAGGGGAGGAAGGGGAGGAGGAAGAGGAGGGGCTGGGGGGGGCGGGCGGCCTGACCTTCTTCTTGCGGTCCCGGGAGCGGTTGCGGCGCTTGCGGTTGGACTCCTCCTTCTCCTTCTGCTCCTGCAGGGCCTGCGCCTCGATGTCTTTGATCTTCTTGAGCTGCTTGGCCGCTTGAGCCATGGCCGCTGCAGTCCGGCCGACGGGCGGGAGCCGCTCCGGGGGCTGCCGGGGCCGCTGCGCACCGGGCGGGCCGGGCTAGAGGCGGGCGGCGGGCGGGCGGGGCCGGGCAGGGCGCGGGGAAGCGCGCGGCATGGCGCCGGGGAATGCCCGCAATTGCAAGCCGGGCGCCCTTTGCGCCTCCTCCTCCTCCTCCTCCTCTTCCTCCACCGGGAAAGCCGCTCGCCACCTGCGCAGCGCCCACCGAGCCAGCCAAGGCAGGAGGGCGCTTCTGCTGCAGTGGCGCTGCTGATGCGCGTCTCCCTTGCTCGGGAGCTGCTGCTGCTGCTGCTGCTGGCCGCGCGTGTGCCCGAGCCGCGCACCCACGGAGACCCGGAGCGATGCAAAAAAAAAACCAACAACCCAGAGGGTATGCAGGGATTCGAACCGATGCAGCTGCGCCTTTGCCCAGCGCGGTCCTCCCAAAGCCTCTCTTTGCCCCACAGCCTTGGGGTGGGCAGCGCCCGCGCGGCGCCCCTCGGAGCCTTTGCGCGCTTAGGAGCCGCCTTCCAGAATCCCCGAAAGGAGTCGGGCGGCTTATACATTTAATCATAAATGGAAATTTAATTTTAATTTAATTAAAAAAATAATTAAAACATTAATAAAGGCAACGCATTGCATTGGCATTCCTCCGTCTGGAAAGAGCGTGGTATCATGCCCTGGGTTGGAGAAAAGATTGCTGATAGATGATAGAGGATTATGAAATACAGTAATTAAGAATTGACATATGCCCCTGAGATCTATTACAGAAGTTTATGCAGGGTGGCACCCTGTCAATTTTCAAATATTTGGGAAGTATAATCAACTCCGGGAAACCACTTCTGATAAGAGAGGGGCGGGAAAGAACCCCTAGATGTGTTTTGTGTTTGTTTGCATTCTGTATTGTCTTATCTATTTTTAATTGATTAATTAATTAATTAATTAATTAATTAATTAATCAACAAATGTGAGAGTGAGGGTATGGGTTTTTTTTAAATGGGTCTTTTAGATGATTAATTGGGGTTTTTTTCAGATTATTTAAAATTGGACTTTTTGGATTTGTTTTTGTATTTTTGTATTTTTATGTGTCGAAAGCTGCATATAAGCGCAATCAATCAACAAACAAACAAACGGATGAATGAATGAATTAATCGATGGATGGATGGATGGATGGATGGATGGATGGATGGATGGATGAATCATTCATTCATTCATTCATTCATTCATTCATTCATTCCCCTCGTTGGACCCCCAGAGGGAAAGAGTGTGGATGGGGAAGGGGTTTGCGCCAAGCCTAGTGCTTCAGGTAGTTTGGGGGGGGGCACAGGCGAGGCAGAGGGGAAAGGGAGAAAGCAAGTCGCTGAGCATGTGGGCAAACAACTACCAGCCCCTCCAACAGTGACCTGCCACCTTGAGTCATTGCAAAAACCCTGGTGGCGGAATTCCATTACTTTAATGTCCTGGTGAAACTGCTCCGCTTGTTCATCGCTTACATCCCCAAGAGTTGGAAGGAAGAAATGTAAATGTGAATGCAAAAAGTGCATTCCCACTGTCAAACTATTTACTAAGTCTGCACCACCATTACTACTAGTTTTTTTCTCATCATTCCTATCGCCCATTTCCTCCCACGTATAGAATAGAAAAGAATAGAATAGAAAATATATAGAATAGAATAGAGTAGGATGGAATAGAGCATGGAATAGAATAGAATGGAATGGAATGGAATGAAATAAATAGAATAGAATAGAACATAACATAACAGAATAGAATAGAGAATGGAATGGAATGGAATAAATAGAATAGAATAGAACATAATAGAATAGAATGGAATGGAATAGAATAGAATAAAATTCTTTATTGGACAAGTGTGACTGGACACACAAGGAATTTGTCTTTGGTGCAGATGCTCTCAGTGGATATAAAAGAAAAGAGACATTCATCCGGAATCATGTGGTACAACACTTAATGATTGTCATAGGGGTCAAATAAGCAATGAGGAAACAATCAATATTAATAAAAATCTTAAGGATACAAGCGACGTTTCAGCAAAATCGCATTCGCCATCATCCGGCTGAAGTTATTGGCTTTGTGCTGCTTTGAGTATGGTTAGATACATATTATATGCTTCTTTTTAATATTAGATTTGTCTCGCTATAATATTGTTTTTTATTAGTGTTGTGAGCCACCCCGAGTCTTTGGAGAGGGGCGGCATACAAATCTAATAAAAAATTGTTGTTGTTGTTGTTATTATTATTATTATTATTATTATTATTATTATTATTATATTTCCAGATTCATACTCCGTTTTAATTCACAGTAAAAGACAGTAACTTAGAAAAACAGGTAGGGATGATAAGAACGTCTGTCCTTGTCTATTCAACCTCCGATCTGATCTAAATGTAGTTCATAAAACCATATACCAAAATGTCCTTCCTGTTAATGGCTACTTCACCTTCAACCGCAGCAATACACGAGCACGCAATAGATTCAAACTCAATGTCAACCGCTCCAAACTCGACTGCAGAAAATACGAATTCTGAGTGATCAATGCCTGTAATGCCCTGCCTGGGTTTTTTTCTCCAAACCCCCCAAAACTTTAACTTTATAGTTCATACATATAGTTTATACAAACTACTATTATCCTATACGTGTTTGACAAATAAATATGCCCATGTCACACCTACACTCTGCAGTCTGCATTGGTTGCCGATCAGTTTCTGGTCACAATTCAAAGTGTTGGTTATGACCTATAAAGCCCTTCATGGCACCGGACCAGATTATCTCCGGGACCGCCTTCTGCCGCACGAATCCCAGCGACCGGTTAGGTCCCACACAGTTGGCCTTCTCCGGGTCCTGTCAACCAAACAATGTCGCTTGGCAGGACCCAGGGAAAGAGCCTTCTCTGTGGCGGCCCTGGCCCTCTGGAACCAACTCCCCCCAGAGATTAGAATTGCCCCCACCCTCCTTGCCTTTCATAAGCTTCTTAAAACCCACCTCTGCCGCCAGGCATGGGGGAATTGAGATACTCTAGGCCTTTACAATTTTATGCATGGTATGTCTGTATGTATGTTTGGTTTTTATATTAATGGGTTTTTAACTGTTTTTAGTATTGGATTTTGTTATATACTGTTTTATTGCTGTTGTTAACCGCCCCGAGTCTGCGGAGAGGGGCGGCATACAAATCCAATCAATCAATCAATCAATAAAAATAAATAAATAAATAAATAAAAATTTAAAAAAATAAAAATAAATCAATTAATAAATCAAAATAAATAAATCAATAAATAATAAACAAACAATAAATAAATAAATAAATAAATAGTAAATAAATAAATAAGCAAGCAAGCAAACAAACAAACAAACAAACAAACAAACAAATAAAATAAATAAACCTTCTCAAGGGTGGGTTGCAAAGGAGCAAAGCACCCCATTGCGAGCAGGAAGCGAAAGGCAATAGTTCCGGGCCGCCCCTCAAAGCCAAGAGGGCATTCGGAACTCGGGTTCGAATCATGGCTTGGGAGCCAGCTCAGCAATCGTATCAGTCCAAATCAGGGCTAGTGACAAACGTTGTGAACATTTCCAGCGTGTTGAATCAATAGGTATGCACCACTGGAGGTTGCTTCGGGCTGCCAGACATTGATTCGCTGGTGAGAAACCACTTAGTCGCAGAAAAAAATAAAAATAAAATAAAACAAATAAAAACCAACGTACGATATGTTTCTGAACCCCTGCTCTTCCTTGCCATTTTTTTTTGGGGGGCGGGGTTGTTTTAGTTTTAATAAGAATTGCAGAAAGGTCCTTCAATGGCTGATCTAAGTGAATTTGGTTTGGTTTGGGTTTTTTTTTTAAGTAATGTTGGAAGCGCGTTTGACCTCCACTTCCACTTATTTATTTAATTTAATTTAATTTAATTTAATTTAATTTAATTATTTATTTATTTAGATTTGTATGCCGCCCCTCTCCGCAGACTCGGGGCGGCTCACAACAAAGTGCAAAAAAACAATTTATAACAAATCTAAATTTCTACTAAAAACATTTTAAAAAACCCCATTTTCTAAACACACATACATACACACATACCATTCATAAATTGTATATGCCCGGGGGAGATGTCTCAGTTCCCCCATGCCTGACGACACAGGTGGGTCTTAAGGAGCTTACGGAAGGCAAGGAGGGTAGGGGCAGTTCTAATCTCCGGGGGGAGTTGGTTCCAGAGGGTCGGGGCCGCCACAGAGAAGGCTCTTCCCCTGGGGCCCGCCAACCGACATTGTTTAGTTGACGGGACCCGGAGAAGGCCCACTCTGTGGGACCTAATCGGTCGCTGGGACTTGACATTGGAAGCTCACTTGACTTCTTGGGCTGTGCCCCACAACCTCTTGACCACTCTTGGGAGTGCCCCTTGTCCACCTTAGGTCTCAGAGAGAGAGAAAGAGAGAGTAATTTGGGAGAAACAGAGAGGGCTGAACATAAGAACATAAGAAGAGCCCTGCTGAATCAGGCCAAAGCCCATCGAGTCCAGCATTCTGTGTCACACCAATTGTCCATGGGGATCTTGAGAAGAGAAGGCAAGACCCTCCCTTTCCTTTGACCCCCAACAAGTGGGACCCCAAGGGAATCCTGCCTGCCTCAACCAACATAGAGGCGGCACTTGGACATCCATTTCAATAACCACCGATACCCTTGGCATCCATGAATCTGTCTAATCCTGCCTTGAAGCTCTCCAGGCTGACAGCTGTCACGACCTCTTCTGGAAGTGAATTCCATCAACCAAGGACCCTCTGGGTGAAGAAATATTTCCCTTGATTTGTCCTCATTTTCTTACCTATGAGCTTTAGGGAGGGCGCCCTCGTCCTAGTATTGTGTGATAGAGAAAATAATTATTCTCTATCCACCTTTTCTATCCCATGAATGATTTTATACACTTTGATCAAGTCACTCCTTAAATGCCGTCTTTCAAGGCTGAAGAGACCAAGGTGTTGCAACCTGGTTTCCTAAGGGAGGGGCTCCATTTCCTTGATCATTCTTGTTGCCCTTTTTTGCACCTTTCCCAGTTCCATTATATCCTTCTTGAGGTGCAGTGACCAGTACACAGGACTCCAAGTGTGGTCTCACCATCGATTTGTACAGAGGCAAAACAACACTTACTGACTTATTTTCGATTCCTTTCCTAATCATGCCAAGCATGGATTTTTTCCACTGCTGCTGCGCACTGGGTTGACATCTTCCTTGAGCTGTCCACCAAAATCCCAGGCTGATGTGACATTGGGAGAATGTCGTTTGGCAGGTCCTAGGGGAAGAGCCTTCTCTGTGGTGGTTTCGGCCCTCTGGAATCAGCTCCCCCCAGAGATCCGTACTGTTCTCACCCTCTTCGCCTTTCATAAGAGTCTTAGGATTCATTTATGTCATCAGGCTTGGGGCCATTAGATCTTACCCCCTGGCCAATGATTGTTGTATGAATGACTGGAGTTGATTTTTTAATACAATTAGGGATTTTAATTAACCATGTAGTTTTAATTTAATTGGATTAATTTTATAGTAGTAGTAGATGCTTGGAACAAACTTCCAGCAGACGTGGTTGGTAAATCCACAGGAACTGAATTTAAACATGCCTGGGATAAACATATACCCATCCTAAGATAAAATACAGGAAATGGTATAAGGGCAGACGAGATGGACCAGGAGTCAATCTTCGATGTTTCTATGTTTCTATTGTAATTCACTGTTTTTTATATGTTGTGAGTCACCCCGAGTCTTCGGAGAAGGGAGGCATAGAAATCCAATCAATCAATCAATCAATCAATCAACCAATTAACAAACAAACTAACCCCTGTCCAAGCAGGAGATGCTACACCATTTCTGACAGTCTCTTCTTGTTTGTTTTGTGAAGTATATATTGGATATAATAATATTCATATACATGATACTAGTAAAAAATAAAAGAACCATTAGGACAGTGGACGGAAGGCACACTGGTGCACTTATGCACGCCCCTTACTGACCTCTTAGGAATCGGGAGAGGTCAACAGTGGAGAGTCTAAGTTTTGGGGGTTAGTTGATGATACTACAGCGTCTGGTAGTTAGTTCCATGCATCAACTACTCAGTTACTAACGTCCTATTTCCTGCAGTCGCGTTTGGAGCGGTTTACTTTAAGTTTGTATCTGTTGTGTACTCTTGTGTTGTTGTGGTTGAAGCTGAAGTAGCCGTTGACAGGAAGGACGTTGTAGCAGATGATTTTATGGGCTGTGCTTAGGTCGTGTTGAAGGCCACGTAGTTCTAACCTTTCCAAACCTAGGATTGTACGTCTAGTTTCATCGGGTGCTCGGTTGTGAGTGGAGGGCTCTTCTGGTAAAGTATCTCTGGACTTTTTCTAGAGTGTTTATGTCTGAAATGCGGTGTGGGTGTCCTTCCATAATTCCTTGTCTGACCTTCAGGAGCTTTGGAAGATTCTTCAACTGAACAAGTCAGGAACCAACGGTTGGTTTCTCCCCTCTTAAAAAACAAAACCACTTTCTCAAAAAGCAATACTTCAAGGGAGCAAAGAGGAGGCAGAACTGGTTTACTTCCTTGGGTGTGGCGAGATTTTGGAATGATTGGCAGGAGCTTCAGGGGCAGGGGGAACATGTCTCAATATGTAGACGCCGACTTCCAAACTGGCATCAAGTCAGAGTAAACTCCATCAACCTGGACGAGCCTTCTTTTCAAATATAATGGCCATTGGGCATGTTTTCTGCAACTGTTTTCACGAACAAACTATTTTTTACCTCCTCTTCTTTTTTTGGAGCACCTAAAATACTTGAATGCTGCTATCACGTCTTCCCCAATTCCTCTTTTCTTTTCTTTTTTTAATATACAGTGATACCTCGTCTTACAAACCCCTCGTCATACAAACTTTTCGAGATACAAACCCGGGGTTTAAGATTTTTTTGCCTCTTCTTACAAACTATTTTCACCTTACAAACCCACCGCCGCCGCTGGGATGCCCCACCTCCGGACCTTCCGTTGCCAGCGAAGCACCCGTTTTTGTGCTTCTGGGATTCCCCTGAGGCTCCCCTCCATGGGAAACCCCACCTCCAGACTTCTGTGTTTTTGTGATGCTGCAGGGGAATCCCAACGGGGGAATCCAGCAGCACAAAAACGGGCGCTTCGCTGGCAACGGAAGTCCGGAGGTGGGGTTTCCCAGCGAGGGGAGCCTCAGCGAAATCGCAGCATCGCAAAAACACAGAGGTCCAGAGGTGGGGTTTTGAGGACTTTGGTGTTTTTGCGATGCTGCGATTTCACTTCGCTGGGAAACCCCACCTTCGGACTTCCATTGCCAGTGAAGCACTCGGCTGGCAAAAGGGGTGAATTTTGGGCTTGCACGCATGAATCGCTTTTCCATTGATTCCTATGGGAAGCATTGTTTCATCTTACAAACTTTTCACCTTAAGAACCTCGTCCCGGAACCAATTAAGTTCGTAAGACGAGGTATCACTGTATTCACAAAAATAGAGGCTGCTTTCCCTTTCTCCTGTCCCTGGGCTCTCTGCAGGCTCCCTACACCCTTTGCCCACCGAATTTTTGCAAAAAAACAAATGGGAGGGAAATGGCCAATTTTTTGCAAAAACAGGCTTATTATTATTATTAATAATAATAATAATAATTTCTTGGATTTGTATGCCGCCCCTCTCCGTAGACTCGGGGCGGCTAACAACAATGATAAAAACAACATGTAACAATCCAATTAATAAAACAACTAAAAACCCTTATTATAAAACCAAACATACACACAAACATGCATAACTTGTAATGGCCTAGGGGGAAGGAATATCTCAACTCCCCCCTGCCTGGCGGTATAAGTGAGTCTTGAGTAGTTTATTATTATTATTATTATTATTATTATTATTATTATTATTATTATTATTAATTAGATTTGTATGCCACCCCACTCTGAAGACTCGGAGTGGCTCACAACAACAATACACAATACAAATCCAATGATTAAAAACAGAACAGTTAAAACCCTTAATTTAAAAACAATCATACAACCCAAACAAAGCATACATAAAACGGAACGGCCAGGGGGAATCAATTTCCCCATGCCTGGCGGCAGAGGTGGGTTTTTAGGAGTTTGCGAAAAGGCAAGGAGGTTGGGGGCAGTCCTTATCTCCGGGGAGAGTTGATTCCAGAGGGCCGGGGCCACCTCAGAGAAGGCTCTTCCCCTCGGTCCCGCCAGACGGCATTGTTTTGTTGACGGGACCCGGAGAAGGCCAACTCTGTGGGACCTAATTGGCTGCTGGGATTCGTGCGGCAGAAGGCGGTCCCGAAGGTATTCTGGTCTGATGCCATGAAGGGCTTTATAGGTCATAACCAACACTTTGAATCTTCTAATTATTTCATCTAGCACAACTAGAGGAGGAATTCTGGGAGTTGAAGTCCACTAATCTTAAAGCTGTCAAATTTGAAGACCCCTGCATTAGGGATTGGAATAGAATAGAATAATAGAATGGAATAACAATAGAGTTGGAAGGTACCTTGGAGGTCTTCTAGTCCAACCCCCTGCCTAGTCGGGGAAACCCTACACATTAGGGGTGCAAGAGTCTTCAAACCTGGCAAGTTTAAGACTTGTGGGCTTCAACTCCCATTCCTGAACCAACATGACCGGATGAGGAATTCTGGGAGTTGAAGTCCCCAAGTGTTAAAAGTTTGCAAAAAGTGCACGTGGTTGTAAAAGCATGCATGTTTGAAAAAAGTATTCTGCTACACTGGTATTTTATTAAATAATATATTACTACACCATTTGGTTCAAAATACTTTCCCCCTTGCTTTCTACCTCTAAAATGGGGCTGCCTTTGAAAAGTGTTCGGAAACTCCAGATCGTGCAGAATGCAGCTGCGAGAGCAATCATGGGCTTTCCCAAATATGCCCATGTTACTGCAACACTCCGCAGTCTGCACTGGTTGCCGATCAGTTTCCGGTCACAATTCAAAGTGTTGGTTATGACCTATAAAGCCCTTCATGGCACCGGACCAGATTATCTCAGGGACCGCCTTCTGCTGCACGAATCCCAGCGACCAGTTAGGTCCCACAGAGTGGGTCTTCTCCGGGTCCCGTCAACCAAACAATGTCGTTTGGCGAGACCCAAGGGAAGAGCCTTCTCTGTGGCGGCCCCGGCCCTCTGGAACCAACTCCCCCCAGAGATTAGAATTGCCCCCACCCTCCTTGCCTTTCGTAAGCTGCTTAAAACCCACCTCTGCCGCCAGGCATGGGGGAATTGAGATCCTCTTTCCCCCTAGGCCTTTACAATTTTATGCATGGTATGTCTGTATGTATGATTGGTTTTTATATAATGGGTTTTAACTGTTTTTTAGTATTGGATTATACTGTTTTGTTACTGTTGTTAGCCGCCCCGAGTCTGCGGAGAGGGGCGGCATACAAATCCAATCAATGAATCAATGAATCAATGAATCAATGAATCAATAAATAAATAAATAAATAAATAAAATCTTGTTGTGTCTTATGCTCCAGCGCGTCTTATACTCCGAAAAATACGGTATTTTGTTTTCCACTGAACAATGACCTACTAACTGCCTTCACCTCTATTGCATTTTGAATGTCATGTCTGTATGACAGCTTGAAACAGGTAGGTAGAGATAAAATTCCTTCTAATAATATTCCCTAGTTTGATACCTGAAGAGGGGAGAGCAGGTACACTAGGGCCAAAGATGATATATTTGGCAGCTACTCAAATATTTGGGTTTTATCCAAGTCCCCAATAAGGCGTACCATCAAACCAGCTCTGGGCATTGAGTTATTTATATTGTCTGCATACAAAATATGGCAAGAAAGCTGATACTTTTGGTCTCGGCCCAGGCTTGGTTCTGTGCATCAGCTAGCCAGCTCCAAAAAAAATCTATCCATAAATATTCCTGAGGTTCCCAACCTCTTTATAAAAGTCCCCTTGGCATTCAACCTGGTTTGTCAGCCGTTTGAGGTAGACCGTGGGGAAACTAAAGGCCACTACGGCAATTCCAGAAACGTTACTTTATTGCTGCAAAATCCTGAATGAGTAAAACCTTAGCAAGACCACACTTGGAATACTGCCCCCATGTTTGGTCATCAGGCTATAAAAAGATGTTGAGACTCAGAACCATTAAGATTATTAAAGGACTGGAGAGTACATCCTATGAAAAAAAGAAAAAGTCTTCAGGATTTGAGTTTCTCTGGCCTAAAGAAAAGAAGATTTAGGGGGTGACATGATAGCGGTGTTTCAGTATTTGAGGAGGGGGTCAATTTAATATTAGATGTTAAGTTGAAAAATGAAGAGTCCTCGGAGAGGGGCGGCATACAAATCTAATAAATTATTATTATAAATTAAGGAATCCTCAATCTGAGTATTGCAAAAACTTCAGAAGAGAAGGATTTAGGGGGAGTGATTTCTGACAGTCTCAAAATGGGTGAGCAGTGTGGTCGGGCAGTAGGAAAAGCAAGTAAGATGCTTGGCTGCATAGCTAGAGGTATAACAAGCAGGAAAAGGGAGATTGTGATCCCCTTATATAGAATGCTGGTGAGACCACATTTCAAATAATACTGTGCTCAGTTCTGGAGGCCTCACCTACCAAAAGATATTGACAAAATTGAAGGGGTCCAAAGACGGGCTACAAGAATGGTGGAAGGTCTTAAGCATAAAACGTATCAGGAAAGACTTCATGGACTCCATCTGTATAGTCTGGAGGACAGAAGGAAAAGGGGAGACATGATCGAAACATTTAAATATATTAAAGGGTTAAATAAGGTCCAGGAGGGAAGTGTTTTTAATAGGAAAGTGAACACAAGAACAAGGGGACAGAATCTGAAGTTAGTTGGGGGAAAGGTCAAAAGCAACATGAGAAAATATTATTTTACTGAAAGAGTAGTAGATGCTTGGAACAAACGTCCAGCAGACGTGGTTGGTAAATCCACAGTAACTGAATGTAAACATGCCTGGGATAAACATAGATCCATCCTAAGATAAAATACAGGAAATAGTATAAGGGCAGACTAGATGGACCAGGAGGTCTTTTTCTGCCGTCAGTCTTCTATGTTTCTATGTTTCTATGTTTCTAAGATATAGTGCAGGATGAAGAAATGGTTAAGAAGATACCAGATGGTGCAGAAATGGGTAGATTGACATTAAAAATTAAACAGAAAGAAGATATAGATTATTATCAAGCATGGGATTTATTGTACCAAGGGTTGGGAAAAGGGGTGGAGAATCTAATTTTTATTGTTAAGCAAATTAAATATGCAGACAACACGATGTTTATAAAGAGAGGAGGAGGAGGAGGAGGACAGCTTAGTTTCCAAAGTACCAGAATGCAAGATGAGAAACAATGAATGGAAACTAATCAAGGAGCGAAGCAACCTGGAATTAAGGAGAAATTTCATAACAGTGAGGACAATTAACAAGTGGAACAGCTTGCCACCAGAAATCGTGGGTGCTTCGTCATCGGAGGCTTTTAAAGCAGAGAGTGGACAGCCACTTGTCTGAAATGGTATAGGTTCTTCTGTTTGAGCAAGGGGTTGGACTAGATGACCTCCAAAGTCCCTTCCAACCTTGCTATTCTATTCTATTCTTATTCCATTCCATTCCATATTTTCTTTATTCTATTCTATTCCATTCCATTCCATATTTTCTTTATTCTATTCTATTCCATTCCATATTTTCTTTATTCTATACTTATTCCATTCTGTTCCATATTTTCTTTATTCTATTCTATTCCATTCCATATTTTCTTTATTCTATTCTATTCCATTTAATTCCATTCCATTCTATTCCATTCCATATTTTCTTTATTCCATTCCATTCCATATTTTCTTTATTCTATTCTATTCCATTCCATATTTCCATACCAAAGGAAAAAAAGCTGGAAGAACATTCCGCCTCCTGAGCTGTTGTCAGCCTCTCAAGATCTGGCCCGTCCGTCACCCTTTGCCGCCTCCAGCATTTACAAAACCCTGCAATTCCGGCGTGTTTCGGCCTGCGTTCCAGGAAGTGCTGTCATCAGCAACTTGATCCAGGTAATTCTGGTTTGATTACGCTGAACTGTGCGGTGTTGAATTAATTGAGATTGTGTGCAGTTGGTCTGACCTGAAGGTTGACCTCTCTGGAAGCCTTTTAACCACGTGGCTGAGAAAAGGGAGATGACGGAAGAGGAGGAGAATCGGGCACAGGCGCCGCAGTTCTATTGTCGAAAGCCATAAAAATGGGTTCATACCTTTAATGCTGGTTCCGTTCTACAGAGGAATCATTGAGTCTGTCATCTGCACCTCCGTAACTGTCCGGTTCGGTTCTGCAACCCAACAAGACCGACACAAAATTTAGAGGAGAATCAGAACTGCAGAACAAAACAATGGCTGCGAACTCTTTGCTTAGGCAGGGAAGGCTACACCACTTAAGACAAATGGTTATCCAATAAATAGAAGGTGTTGTGGTCAGCTCTGGCCCAGCTCCTGCCCCAAGGACTGTGGATGTGGGGGAGACATCCACATGCTGCAGGCCTGTTTTGCCCCCAGTGGAATCTGCTGATGAAGGCTCCTCTGACCAAGAAGACATGAGTGACAGGGAGGAGGAGAGTGGGGCAGACAGCTCAGAGGGAGATCAATTATCTAGCTCCTCCTTGGATTCAGAACAAGCAGTGGAAGTGATGTGCCGTTGCCTGGAGGCTGTTGGGGCCTGGATGGGTGTCAACAAACTCAAACTCAACCCAGACAAGATGGAGTGGCTGTGGGTCCTGCCTCCCAAGGACAATTCCATCCGTCCGTCCATCACCCTGGGGGGGGGGATTATTGACCCCCTCAGAGAGGGTTCACAACTTGGGCGTCCTCCTCGATCCACAGCTCACATTAGAGAACCATCTTTCAGCTGTGGCGAGGGGGGCATTCGCCCAGGTTCGCCTGGTGCACCAGTTGCGGCCCTATTTGGACCAGGAGTCACTACTCACAGTCACTCATGCCCTCATCATCTCGAGGCTCGACTACTGTAACACTCTCTACATGGGGCTACCTTTGAAGAGTGTTCGGAAACTTCAGATCGTGCAGAATGCAGCTGCGAGAGCAATCATGGGCTTCCCTAGGTATGCCCATGTTACTCCAACACTCTGCAGTCTGCATTGGTTGCCGATCAGTTTCCGGTCACAGTTCAAAGTGTTGGTTATGACCTATAAAGCCCTTCATGGCATCGGACCAGAATATCTCATGGACCGCCTTCTGCCGCACGAATCCCAGCGACCAGTTAGGTCCCACAGAGTGGGTCTTCTCCGGGTCCCGTCAACCAAACAATGTCGCTTGGCGGGACCCAGAGGAAGAGCCTTCTCTGTGGCAGCCCTGACCCTCTGGAACCAACTCCCCCCAGAGATTAGAATTGCCCCCACCCTCCTTGCCTTTCGTAAGCTGCTTAAAACCCACCTCTGCCGCTAGGCATGGGGGAACGAAGATACACTTTCCCCCTAGGCCTTCACAATTTTATGTATGGTATGTCTGTATGTATGATTGGTTTTTATATAATGGGTTTTTAACTGCTTTTTTAGTATTGGATTTTGTTGTACTGTTTTACTGCTGTTGTTAGCCGCCCCGAGTCTGCAGAGAGGGGCGGCATACAAATCCAATAAATAATAATAATAATAATAATAATAATAATAATAATAATAATAATAATCTGTCTGATGAGGTTTGTATTTGACGTTTCATTTCCAGTTAAGATTTCAACCCTGGCAATTTTCACTTTAGGGAAGTTAATGTACTTATTGTTTTTAAATGGGCACAGCAGGAAACAGAGAGAAACTCTTATTAATCATTCCTCTTTTTCTCGACTCTACAGGAGGAAAATTAGATACGTTCTCTTGGATTTTATTCTTTTAATTTTCCAGTTGCAGGAAGCCACTAAAATTAAGAGTACGACTTTGGTAAGAAAATATTCCGAAGCATGAAAGAAAACAATGGCTCCTAAGGGGAATGTTTGAGGATGAGTAAAACTCTTGTTAGCTCCTAATGGCGATGTATCAGATAGATTTTTCCTTTGCTCCAGTGGTGGGCTGCTGCCTGTTTGGACCGGTCCTTTAGAACCGGTAGTGCTGACTCCAAGATCAGAGAGAACTGGTTCTCTGTATCCTTGACATTATCTGGATGACGGGACCTGGAGAAGGCCGACTCTATTTTATTTATTTATTTATTTATTTTGTCCAATACACAATGAGGGTTTTAGTGGGTATATATCTATATACACATAGTAAAATACATGATGAAGGTTATAGAGGAGATACTCATAGTAAAATATATCTAAGAAAGAATAGAAGATATAGGAATAGAACATATCAATGAAAGAATAGAAGAAGAGATATAGGAATAGAAGAAAGGTATTTATTTATTTATTTATTTATTTATTTAGTTAGTTAGTTAGTTAGTTAGTTAGTTAGTTAGTTAGTTAGTTAGTTAGTTAGTTAGTCCAATACACAATGAGGGTTTTAGTGGGTATATATCTATATATACATAGTAAAATACATGATGAAGGTTATAGAGGAGATACTCATAGTAAAATATATCTAAGAAATAACAGAAAAGAAGATAAAGTAATAGAACATATCAATGAAAGAATAGAAGAAGAGATATAGGAATAGAAGAAAGGGATAGGAGATATAGGAGAGCAATAGGACAGGGGACGGAAGGCACTCTAGGGCACTTGTACTCGCCCCTTACTGACCTCTTAGGAATCTGGACCTCTCTGTGGGACCTCACCGGTTGCTAGGACTCATGCAGCAGGAGGCGGTCCCGCAAGTATTTATTTTATTTATTTATTCGATTTGTATCCCGCCCCTCTCTGAAGACTCAGAGGAGCTCACAACAATACACAATACAAAAACCGCAGAACTGTTAAAACCCTTAATTTAAAAACAATCATACAACCCAAACAGAGCAGAGTAGAGTAGAATAGAGTAGAATAGGGGAAGAGAAGAGAAGAGAAGAGAGGAGAAGATAGAGGATACAAGATAGATCAGTGTTTCCTAACCTTGGCAATTTGAAGATATCTGGACTTCAACTCCCAGAATTCCCCAGCCAGCATTTACTGGCTGGGGAATTCTGGGAGTTGAAGTCCAAATATCTCAAAGTTGCCAAGGTTGGGAAACACTGGGATAGATGATAGGGTAGGGTAGGGTAGGCTTCAAGAGTTGTAAACCTAATCCTACACAGCTTCTGCTCTGGCAATCTCACACTGCTTACCAGAGCTTACAAAACTTTCGCCAGATCCATCCTCGAATACAGCTCATCTGTTTGGAACCCATATTGCATCTCAGACATTAACACCCTTGAAAATGTCCAGAGATACTTCACCAGAAGAGCCCTTCACTCCTCCACTCGAAACAGAATTCCCTACGAGACTAGACTTTCAATCCTGGGCCTAGAAAGCCTAGAACTAAGACGCCTTAAACATGATGTAAGTATTGCCCATAAGATCATATGCTGCAATGTCCTGCCTGTCGGCGACTACTTCAGCTTCAACCACAACAACACAAGAGCACACAACAGATTTAAACTTAGTATTAACTGCTCCAAACTTGACTGTAAAAAATGTGACTTCAGTAACCGAGTTGTCGAAGCGTGGAACTCATTACCGGACTCCATAGTGTCATCCCCAAACCCCCAACACTTTACCCTTGGATTATCTACGGTTGACCTCTCCAGATTCCTAAGAGGTCAGTAAGAGGCGAGTACAAGTGCACTCGAGTGCCTTCCATCCCCTGTCCTATTGCTCTCCTATATCTCCTGTACCTTTCTTCTATTCCTATATCTCTTCTTCTATTCTTTCATTGATATGTTCTATTACTATACCTTCTTTTCTATTCTTTCTTAGATATATTTTACTATGAGTATCTCCTCTATAACCTTCATCATGTATTTTACTATGTGTATATAGATATATACCCACTAAAACCCTCATTGTGTATTGGACAAAATAAATAAATAAACAAACAAACAAATGTAGGACAGGGGTAGGATAGACAGTAGAAATAGAAATAATAGAAATAGAAAATAGAGTGAAATGAAATGAAGGCCAGGGGACTGAGCACGCTTACAGAAAACACTGCTGCCGGGTTGAATTATCCGCATGCTTTCATTGCCGCTGTCTGCAGACGAGCCTCCTTCAAATAGGGGCTGCAGAGATACAGGACTACAATTCCCAGACGTCCCCGGGAGCTTGGAATGACAAGGTAAAGGCAGGAAATGCAACGCGTGCAGCTCTGCTGCCCCCTGGCGCTTCCTCGGCAGCGGTGCAAGGCAGCGTCGGTCCCGCTCCGAAGCCGGCTGGATGAACCGCTGCAGGAAACGGCAACGGCGCATCATCGCTGGCTTTGAAATTTATTTATTTTTATTTATTTATTTATTTATTTTGTCCAATACACAATGAGGGTTTTAGTGTGTGTGTGTGTGTGTGTGTATACACACACACACACACACAGTAAAATACATGATGAAGGTTATAGAGGAGATACTCCTCTATATATATATCTATGAAATAATAGAAGAGAAGGTATAGGAATAGAACATATTGCGAAGGACCCCGCGGGCTCTGTCGGCTGGGGAGAATGGGCACCGGAATCCATCCCCGCCCACCTCTTTTGGAAAGCTAGAAGTCTCTCGCCCCCCTCCCCGCCTCCCTTTGTCTGGTGCTTATTTATTTTATTTGTTCTGTCAATTACCTATTGGAGGTATACAAAGATATAACAATGTTTATATACATGATGCTAGTAAGAGAGAAACATTAGGACAGGGGACGGAAGGCACACTGGTGCACTTATGCACGCCCCTTACTGACCTCTTGGGAATCGGGAGAGGTCAACAGTGGGCAGTCTAAGAGTAAAGTTTTTGGGGTTTGGTGATGATACTACAGAGTCTGGTAGTGAGTTCCGTGCATCAACTACTCGGTTACTAAAGTCGTATTTCCCGCAGTTGAGTTTGGAGTGGTTCACTTTGAGTTTGTATCTGTTGTGTGCTCATGTGTTGTTGTGGTTGAAGCTGAAGTAGCCATTGACAGGAAGGACGTTGTAGCAGATGATTTTATGGGCTATGTTTAGGTCATGTTTAAGGCCACGTAGTTGCAAGCTTTCTAAGCCTAGAATTGTGAGTCTAGTTGTGTAGGGTATTGTTGCGAGTGGAGGAGTGAGTGAGTGAATGAATGAATGAATGAATAAATGAATAAATAAATAAATAATATATCTATCTATCTCTCCTTAAAAAGCTTGTGTTGGAGCATTTACAACTTCTGGAGGGAAGTTGTTCTCTCAGGAAATTTCTCCTTAATTCTAGATGGCCTTATGTTTGATTGTGTTATGTACCCTGAGAGCATCTGCACCAAAGACAAATTCCTTGTGTGTGCAATCACAACTTGGCCAATAAAGAATTCTATTCTATTCTATTCTTGTTATTGCTCCTGCCTTCAGGTGCTTTGGAGAATAGATTGAGCTCCTCCTCTTGGTCTTTTGATCTCAAGATAATTTAATAGGTAATAACTGTCTGGTTTTGTGCTGCAACCCAACAAGACCGACAGACTTCTGAGTATCATCAGAACTGCAGAAAAAACAATGGCTGCCAACCTGCCTTTCACTGAGGACCTGTAGACTGCACGAGTCAAAAAGAGGGCAGTGGAAATATTGACAGATCCCTCGCATCCTGGACACAAACTGTTTCAACTCCTACCCTCAAAACCTCGCTACAGAGCACTGCACACCAAGACAACTAGACACAAGAACAGTTTTTTCCCAAATGCCATCACTCTGCTAAACAAATAATTCCCTCAACGCTGTCAGACTTTTTACTAAATTTGCCCTTCTATTCTACTAGTTTTTCTCATCATTCCTATCATCCTTTTCCTCCCACTTAGGACCCTATGACTGTAACTTGTTGCTTGTATCCTAAGATTTTTTTAATTAATATTGTTTCTTCATTGCTTATTTGACCCCTATGACAATCATTAAGTGTTGTACCACATGATTCTTGACAAATGTATATTTTTTTTAATGCACACTGAGAGCATCTGCACTAAAGACAAATTCCTTGTGTGTCCAATCACGCTTGGCCAATAAAATTCTATTCTATTCTATTCTATTTTTCAACCCACAAGTTTTACTGTTGAACATTTCCTTTCTTTCTCCATTATTAAAACTCTCCTTTGTCTGGGGTCTCTTTTACATCGTTAAAATTTCAAGGAGCATCACACCAGCTGTATTTGCAAAGTTGTGGCTGCTGCAGGATCATGTCTTTGTGATTTCCGATGCTCCCCCGACCTCCCACATGCAATGTCAGTGGGGGAGAAAGCAGGAAGTCGCCCCATCTTCCACTGCCAGTGGTGAAAAAGACTTCTGGAGTTAGTCGTGGGCTCTGTGTTTTCTAGTTTGTACTAAAACCTTTACACTTTTACTTACAAACATACTAGATATGTACATGGAGTGGTGCCATGGTGGCCTAAAGCTGGAGCTCTTGCCTCACAATCAAAAGGTTGTGAGTTCAATCCTAGACAGAGGCAGATATTTCTCTCTCTGGGCACAATGAGAATTTATCTGCTGAACAAAACACTGGCGACAGGAAGGACATCCGGCTATTAAACCATTCAGTTGCCCAGATTCCACTCCGCAAGGGATCATGGGGACATTAAAAGATGATAGTAAGGATAATATATGCCCAAAATTGGAAAGGGGAAAATATCCCCAAAGAGGAGGAAGTTACATTGTGCTGAAATGGATATGATGACAAGACGGTTAAAAGATCAAGAAGAAACAGAATTTTATGAGATATGGAACCAAGTGTATATATCGATAAACAAGAAGAAATATTAAAAGTAAAAATAAACAAATAAATAAATAAGAGAATTGTATTAGTAGAGATATGATTTAAGTATTATGTTAGAATTAATAGGGATAAGATTTAAGAGTTATGCTAGAATTAGTTTATGTATGAAGATTTATCATAAAAAGTTAAACAAATTTCTTCTTTTCATTTAAAGTAATAAGTTGACTTTAAGCATTTTTTTTGAATGTATTCTTTTTTCTCTACTGAAATTTTACTTCTAGAATAAGCAGGGAAGATACAACCCCATCTGTAAGTTATATGTATGTTGTCAGTTTTGTCTATTTTAAGAAATTAATAAAATTTATTGAAGAAAAAAACAACAAAAGATTATAGTAGATGTGTACACCTGAATGCTTATGCCAAATGTTTTGTCACATCAGTTGCGGCAGCTCACAAGAGAGCAAGCTGTGTGAAGTTGCAAATAACCAGCAGCGTTTAATGGTGCAATCCTTTCCTGCCTTTGGATCCGATGTTTGAAGCTCGTGTTTTTCTCCGACAACTTACTCGTGCTGAGGTTCAGAAAGAAAGTGAATGACAGGCACTTTGAACTGGAAAAAAGAATATTCGCTTTCCAAAACGAAAGCCACTTTCACCCAGCGACAATGCTTTGCTGAAGATGGGCAGCAATTGTCAATCTCTGTATCAGAAAAGTGCCTTTGGCATCAGCAGATTTCAAACAATAACAACAACATTGATCTCGTTTGCTGTGTTGTATTGTTATAATAAATAATAATAATAATAATAATAAGAACAAATGCTGTCAAAGCCAGAATTGAAAAATCAACAGACGATCCAAAGTGCAGACTCTGTAAAGAAACAGATGAAACAATCGATCACATACTCAGCTGCTGCAAAAAGACCGCACAGACTGACTACAAGCATAGACATGATGCTGTGGCACAGATGATCCACTGGAACTTGTGCCGGAACTACCATTTACCAGTGGCAGAGAACTGGTGGGATCATAAGCCCGAAAAAGTGGTCGAAAATGAGCAAGCAAAACTACTGTGGGACGTCCGACTTCAGACTGACCGAATTCTGAAGCATAACACACCAGACGTTGTGATCGTGGAGAAAAAGAAAGGATGGATCATCGACATCGCAATCCCAGGAGACAGCAGAATTGAGAAGCAGCTAGAGAAATTAGGGAAATACGAAGATCTAAAAATCGAGCTGGAACGACTCTGGCATAAGCCCGTGAAAGTGGTCCCAGTGGTACTTGGCACGCTGGGCGCAGGGCCAAAGGATCTCAGCGGACATTTGAAAACCATCGGAATTGACAAAAATCTCCATCTGTCAATTGCAAAAGGTGGCTTTACTGGGATCGGCAAACATAATTCGCCGCTACATCACGCAGTCCTAGGTGCTTGGGAAGCGCCCAACTGGTGATGAAATACGAAATCCAGCATAGTGATCTTGTTTGCTGTGTTGTACTGACATAATAATAGTTGGAAGGGACCTTGGAGGTCTTCTAGTCCAACTGCCTGCTTAGGCAGGAAACCCTACACCAGTGTTTCCCAACCTTGGCAACTTGAAGATATCTGGACTTCAACTCCCAGAATTCCCCAGCCAGCAAATGCTGGCTGGGGAATTCTGGGAGTTGAAGTCCAGATATCTTCAAGTTGCCAAGGTTGGGAAACACTGCCCTACACTACTTCAGACAGATGGTTATCCAACATCTTCTTTAAAACTTCCAGTGCTGGAGCATTCACAATTTCTGGTGGCAAGCTGTTCCACTGATTAATTGTTCTGTCAGGAAGTTTCTCCTTAGCTCCTAAGTTGCTTCTCTCCTTGTTTAGTTTCCACTCATTGCTTCTTTTCCTACTCTCAGGTGCTTTTAATAATAGTTTGACTCCCTCTACTTTGTGGCAACCCCTGAGATATTGGAAGGCTGCTATCGTGTCTCTCCTGGTCCTTCTTTTCATCAAAGTAGACATACTCAGTTCCTGCAACTATTCTGTACGTTTTAGCCTCCAGTCCCCTAGTCCTCTTTGTTGCTCTTCTCTGCACTTTTTCTAGAGTCTCCACATCCCTTTTTGCATCGTGGCGACCAAAACTGAATGCCGGATTCCAAGCGTGGCCTCACCAAGGTCTTACAAAGTGGTATTCACACTTCACATGAAGTTGGCTGGGGAATTCTGGGAGTTGAAGTCCAAATATCTTCAAGCTGCCAAGGTTGGGAAACACTGCACTAGGATTAAGTCAGGTTATTTTCCTGCAGAATGGGGAAACTCGGACCAGGAAGGCCCAAGGGGAAAAACTGAGATTTATTTCCCCCCCCCTGGGTGAACAAACCTCAAGAGAAAAACAGAGGCCCGTTTTACGCGTTCAGAGGCGAGCCCAGAAGCCCTTGTTCGAGTCAACGTCCCAGACAGGAAGAAAGATTCCACGGGCAAAACCAGACCTCCAAAATGGCTCAACATAATTTATTTTTTTTTATGTTAAAATGTACAGAGTTCTTTTGAAAGTACTTGCTAGAAAGGGGGGAGGGAAAAAGTGATATTACATACAAGGGGAGGAAGAGAGGCCTGCGGGCCCAGGAGCTCATGACATGGAGAATTACAAAGGGTTTTGTTTTTTTTTTATCATCCAGGCACCCCTTCCCCCCTTTTTTTGAAGCTTACAAGTCACCAAGAACAAAGTACAAAGAAGTTACAAAACAGGAAAAGCAAATATAAACAGACAGGAATAGACAGGCGGCTTCATTTTTGTACATGCGGCGTTAGAGGCATCTGGAGCTCTAGTTACACATTCTAGAGATCTCTTTAAAGAGAATTTTCATCTTTCTTAAAATAGTCTTTAATATTCTACAACAAAGATAAAAAATTTTAAAGATGGAATGAAATGAAAAAAGCTCTTTTTTTTTTAAAAGGCATCAAAGTCACTAACAGTGAGTTTTTTCTTTTTTTAAAATTTCTTTTAGAAGATTACCCAAGTTTATTTTGCTAAAAATACATTATTATTTTCTTCTTTTTTTTTTCTCTTTTGTTTTTCTTAAACCAGAAGTGGAAAAAAAAAACGACAGGTACCAATATCACTGTGTTGGATACTTTTTTTTTTCTTCTTCTTCTTCTTAATAATAATAATAATAATAATATAGAAAAAGAACACAGGTTCATCTACAATAAGCTCTACAGTCACAAAGGTTTTGTGGAAAAAAGGAGCTGCCCAATTGATTAAAAAAAAATAGAAAAATTCAAAACCGGGGTGGGGTTGGGGGGGTAAGGTAACAGCAGACGGAAAATATATATGTATATCTATATATATTTTACGGCCCTCGTGCCAACAGCTTAGCTTTCGACACCCCAGCTAACCAGCTCCTACCCACCTGCAGCCGGGAGGCGAGGCCGGACCACCGGCGCAGAGGATCTGGGTAGGATGGGGCAAGCTAGGTCACCTTTCAAGACAGATGAAGTGAGCCTGGATCGGTGGGTATTTACAGGGTCCTGGGTCTTGCACAGCCTTTGCACGCGTGCTGAAGACCCCCGAGAGAAAAGGAGGGCTTGGAAGCCCAAGGGATTCTGCCTGTCGGCCCTCGCGAAGACGGAGGTTTGCAGCCGAAGCGCTGGACCCTCCAAAACTGCCTTTCGGGTGGGTTTGAAAAACCGAAAACAAAACAAAAACAACAAAAATAAATTTTTTTTTTACACATCTAAAGTCGATCTAAGTGCGTCTGGTAGCTCTACAGCAGTGTTTCCCAACCTTGGCCACTTGAAGGTATCTGGACTTCAACTCCCAGAATCCCCCAGCCAGCATTCGCTGGCTGGGGAATTCTGGGAGTTGGAGTCCAAAAACCTTCAAGTTGTCACGGTTGGGAAACACTGCTCTACAGGAATATACAAGAGAAGAACTTTACATCAGAAGGGTAAGCTACATTTCCCCCTGCCAAAAAACCTCCTCTTTGCAATCGGCGGATGGTGTACGCCCACAGGCTCGGCAAGGGTCCTTCGATCGGTTTGATAGGATGGGCTGCAATGCGGGAGGGGGGGTTTCCTCCTTTCATTCCCCCCTCCCCAAAAAAGGAAGGCTCTCATCACACAATAGGCAGTGTGGGAGGGAAACTCCAGCCAGTGAACCTCCAAAGATGAAAGGAGGCAAAGGAGATTTTCTTAAAAAATAAAAATTGGGGGGCTGTTATGAGGGGGAGGGAGTTTTACGTGAGTCCTCGCTCCCCGCGCGCTAGCACCAGGCCAGCCAAAAAAAAATGCTTTTTTAAAAAATATATATATATTTAATTCGTGAAGCGATTGCGACAACCGTTTAAAATGTTGAACATCCTGACTTCCAGGAGTGGGGGCAGCTTTGCAGAAGTGCCTCTGGGAACTGGGACTCTCCAGAAGGTGTCGCGGTTGCAAAGTCCGGTCGCTGGGTTTGGGTTGGGTGGACCTCCAGAACTATTGCTTCTCCCGCAAGCCCTTCTTTTGGGCTGGGCTGGAGTAAACCGTTCCGGCTTGGATATATGTAATCGGTGGCCTTTAGTTATATTGAAACCGTTATTTCAGTTCACCCAAGGAGAGAGAGAGAGAGAAAGAGAAAGAGAGAAAGCAACAGAAAGAGAGAAAGAGAGAGAGAAAGGGAGAGAGAGAGAGAAGAAAGAGAGATGGGGGAAGAGAGAGAGAAAGAGAGAGAAAGAGAAAAAGAAAGAGAGAAAGATAAAGGGAGGGAGAAAGAGAAAGAGAAAAAGAGAGAAAGAGAAAAAGAGAGAAAGAGAGAAAGAGAAAGGGAGAGAGAAAGAGAAAGACAGAGAAAGACAGAAAGAGAGAAAAAGAGAGAGAGAAAGAGAAAGAGAGAAAGAGAGAAAGAAAGAGAGAGAGAAAGAGAAAGGGAGAGAGAAAGAGAAAGACAGAGAAAGACAGAAAGAGAGAAAGAGAAAAAGAGAGAGAGAAAGAGAGAAAGAGAGAAAGAAAAAGAGAGAGAGAAAGAGAAAGGGAGAGAGAAAGAGAAAGACAGAGAAAGACAGAAAGAGAGAAAGAGAAAAAGAGAGAGAAAGAGAGAGGAGAGGAGGAGAAGAGAGAAAACAAAATATCAACTATTCAGAGTTCCTATATTTGGGAGGAAATGGCAAAAAGAGGCTCCAAAAATCTGCTGTGGGCTCCATGCGCCACTCCCAGTGCCTGCCACATGCGTAGCGGAGGGCGCAGAAGACAGGGAAGGCTCTGGCTGTTCAGGATTCAGGCCTCTGCAGAGCTGTGCACCAGGGTCCAAGGGGAGCCAAAGACTCCCGTGGCCCTGGCAAAAAGCCAGGACTCTTTTACGTTCGATGACAGGGGAATATCGCGTGCACCTTTTCATTCCCCCCCATCTCCTGCGACAGAGGGGGGAAAAATTAAAAAATAAAGAGGGGGGGTGGGAGAAGAGGGAAAAAAATCCCAAAGCCCAGTTCCCAAAATGGATTTGAACGGTGGAAGTGTCTCCAAGATTTGTGGAAGGAAGGAAGGAAAAATAACAATAATAAAAACAACTCATGGTCGCCGTCCCCCACCCCTCCACACCGGAGTATCCGTCGCACCTCTTCCCAACGAAGGAAAAGGAGGGGAGGGGGGGGGGAAATAAAAGGCCAAGCCCCCTTAAGAAAAACAAACATTTAAAATAAACCGAGAGGGATCCAAACCCTATCTAAGATCTACAGCAATATTTAACCAGGGGACGGGGGTCTGTTGGGGAGAGAAGGATCCATTGTGTCAGTATAAAAGGCTCGTTGATTGGATGAGCGGAAGGGGAGGGGGGCGTGTTTCGGGAGGGGGGGGTTGTGTCTCGTCCCGCTCATCTCCTCATGTAGGGCCCGTTGAGCGACTGCTTGGGGACGCCGGCAGCGTTCATGTAGCTGTGGTGCGAGGGGCCCGTGTACATCATGTTCCCGTGGGGGTTGGGCTGCATGGGCTGCTGGGGGTAGGCCTGGCTGCCCATCATCCCCATCTGCATCTGCATAGGATACTGGGCCGTCTGGTTCATGTAGGCCGGGTTGCTATGGTAGCTGCTGTTCATCATGGGCTGTGGCATCCGGTAGCTGTTCATGGCGTTGAGGGTGTTCATATTCATGGAGTTGACGTTGTAAGGGGCGGCGGGCATCAGGTTGACCCCCATATTCATGCCCCGCTGGACGGCCAAGGCCCGGGGGCTGGCCTGCATGGCGACGGCCGGAGGGCTGCGGCCGTAGAGCTGCTGCTGGTGGGCAGCCGCCGAGGGCAACGGGGCCGATTTCGACCGGATGGAGATGTGTCCCTTGACCGGCATCTGACCTTGCAGCCGCTGGGTGTGAGGGATGCCAATGTTGGTGGTGGACATGTTACACTGGAGCAGGGGGGAAGTCAGGTTCATGGTGGTGGGGGCCAGGTTGGGCGGGGGGGTCATGGTGGCTTGTGCTTGGGCCGCTCCGGCCAGAGGGTGCGAGGGGGCCAGCTGTGCCAGGCCCGTGTTCGACAAAGACACGCTGGTTGCATAGGAAGTCACGGCGGAGGAGTGGCTGTAAGGCATGGCATGGGGGTCCATAATCGTGTTGGTCAACTGCTGCAACTTGGCTAAGCTGAAGGTGGCCGAAGGCTGGGAGTAGCCCCCGGCCCCGAAGTCGCCGGGGAGCCTCTCGTAGATGCTGATGTTGCCGGCGCTGCCCGATTCCGGGATTTCCATGATCATCGGGGCCGGAGTGAAACTGTTGTTCATGCTACACTGCGATAGGGACGGCTGTTGTTGCTGCTGCGGCGGCGGCGGTTGCTGTTGTTGTTGCTGCTGTTGTTGCTGCTGCTGTTGTTGCGCCGAAGGTTGTGGCTGCGGCGGCTGTGGCTGTGGCTGCGGAGGCTGCGCCGTGGCTTGCTGGTTACTCGGGGGTCTCTCCACCACGCAGCTCTGGGGTGACTTGATATTGCAGCTGGGGGTGGGCTGGACGCCGCCTTGGGGCATGAGGCTGCAGCTGCCGCCCATGCCGGCCATTGGCTGGGTGACCACGCAGCTGTTCTGGGTGAGGCTGCTGGAGGAGGAGAGCCCCCCATAGGAGCAGCTGCTCTGCGAGGAGGCGTTGCCGCAGATGCTGCCGCCCATGGTGGAGTCGTAGCTGCTGGGGTTCTCGTAGTTCTCGGTGGTGCTCTCGATGCTGCCCAGGTCGCTGAAGCCGCTGTCCACCACCTGCTGGGAGTGGTCGGACACCGAAGGCACGTCCATCATGGGGCTGGTCTCCATGTTCTGCATAGACGGGGCGGAAAGGGAGCCCTGCTCGGGGCTGATCTGGGTGTAGCTGCTCTCCAGCGCGCCGGGCACGCTGGGGCTGCTGACCGAGCGGACCGACTGGCTGGGGTGAGACTGGACCGAGGAGATGGGGCTGTTGTGCTCGGAGGCCTGGCAGTCCTCCACCAGCGGCATCTGGGGGTCCTCTTCGGCTTGGGTGTAGCTCTGCAGGTTCTGGCACGCGGCCAGGGTCTCCTCGCAGTCCTGGTAAGCCACGTCGTGCTCGTGGTTCTCCTCCTCTTGGGTCAAGGACTGCACGGCCTGGACCGTTTCGAGGTCGAGCTCGCTGTGAGGGATCGGCTCGTCTTCCTTCAGCTCCATCAGCCCTTCCTTGGGATGCTGCTGCTGCTGATGCTGCTGTGGCTCCTCCTCTTGGTCGTCTTCCGAGCCGGGAACCGGGTCTGACCCGACCGACGTCTCGTGCGAGACCGGATCCTCCTCGGAATCGGCCTCTCCTTCGCTCTTATTCTTGGCGTCCTCTTCTCTATCGTCCTGTGTGCTTGTTTCTAAAAAAGGCTCCTGGGCTTCCGGCTCCTCCTTCAGCCCCTCCTTCTCGGGCGGCTCCTCCAGCTCATCCTTTTTGACAGAGCCCAGGTGGCCGTCGTCTTCTTCGTCGTCAGCGTCGTGATCTTCGTGCTGGTTAGCCGCTGCGGCGGCTTCCTCGTCTTCCTCTTCCTGGTCGTGCTCAGGTTCTTCCGCTTCCTGCTGCTCTTCTTCGGACAGCGTGGGCCTCTGGTCTTCAAGGGATGGCGGCTTCTCCACGTCTTCCTCCAGGTCAGGTTCTTTAGAGTCCATTTCCGGACTGTTGCTGCTATCTACGGGAGATGTCGCCCTCGTTTCTCTAGCCGGCATAATATCTTCCTCTTCTCCTAAATCGTCACCGACTTCCAGAGGCCCCTCTTCGTCTTTCCTTTCTTCAGCACTGGGCAGAAGTTCCTCCTTCTCCTCAACCAGCTCCTCCTCGTCCTGAACTTTCGCCTTGCGCCCTGATTTCGAACTGGCTTCCATGGGGTCGGCGGCCTCCTCTGAAGCAGGCGCTCGGACTTTCCCCCTCAACCGAAAGCCCGGTTTGCGCCCGGGCCTTTTCTTCCAGTGGATGGGCTTACGGCTCTTGCCCTTCGGCCAGCCTTTCTTCTTCTTCATGGGAGTAGAAGTGCCAGGCTGGAGCGGAGAATCCAACGATTCACATTTTCTCAGCAAAGAAACTGGTTTCAGAGTAGGAGAATCTGAAGAGGATGCAAAACAGAAGGCGTCAATTTTGCAACAGCAACCCACAATTATTTATTGCTAGCACTGCCAAAAATCTAGAGCTGGTCAATAAGGTTAGTTTTGTACTGGCGATTTGTAATGACTCGATAAAGCAACTTTATCAAAATCCTGAAATCTGTGAAATGTTATCGTTTGCTGTTAACGAGGACAATGATATTCATCATCCATCCTAAGATAAAATACAGAAAATAGTATAAGGGCAGACTAGATGGATCAAGAGGTCTTTTTCTGCCGTCAGACTTCTATGTTTCTATCATTGTGTTTTTCATTTTCTGAAAGCTGTTTCTCTGAAATAGAATTTGGGAAGGAGGGCTTATCCCCCCCTTGCTCTCACTGTTGCAGAAGATTGTATCACACTATTGGCTAAGTAAACTGTGATCGCATTAAGTAAACTTTTCAACCCTATCTCACAGAATCACACACAATTAACTACAATCTGGGCCAGTGCGATTGGGAAGGTTGTCCGGTTTGTTTCAAGGCCCGAAACTGGGGAGATTAGACTTCTCAACTCCTACACTCAGCGAATATGACACTAAAGCATTTCTAAAAAATAAAATAACAACAATAATCATGAGTGACCAATCCTAATAACAATTAAGTTAACGCCATAAAAAAAATCTGGATACTGGACATGGCAATACCTGGAGACAGCAGCAGAGAAGAGAAAGATCTGGAGAAGATAACAAAGGCCGAAAAGAAGGAAAGGTAACGCCAATTTCGGCGCCTTGGGTGCGATCCCAAAACAATCGGCGTACCACCTGATAACGGTCAGCACTGACAAAATCCCCATCAACCAACTGCAACTGATAAACCCCCAAGGGCTTCAAGTACCTTTGAAAAAGTACCTTTTTAAGATACATGGACTTTGAACTCTCAGAGTTCCCCAGCCAGCATCTGAAATTCTCTAAAGTGGCAGTAGGGAAAGCAAGTAGGATGCTTGGCTGCATAGCTAGAGGTATAACAAGCAGGAAGAGGGAGATTGTGATCCCGCTATATAGAGCGCTGGTGAGACCCCATTTGGAATAATACTGTGTTCAGTTCTGGAGACCTCACCTACAAAAAGATATTGACAAAATTGAACGGGTCCAAAGACGGGCTACAAGAATGGTGGAAGGTCTTAAGCATAAAACGTATCAGGAAAGACTCAATGAACTCCATCTGTCTAGTCTGGAGGACAGAAGGAAAAGGGGGGACATGATCGAAACATTTAAATATGTTGAAGGGTTAAATAAGGTTCAGGAGGGAAGGGTTTTTCATAGGAAAGTGACCCCAAGAACAAGGGGACACAATCTGAAGTTAGTTGGGGGAAAGGTCAAAAGCAACATGAGAAAATATTATTTTACTGAAAGAGTAGTAGATCCTTGGAACAAACTTCCAGCAGACGTGGTTGGTAAATCCACAGTAACTGAATTTAAACATGCCTGGGATAAACATATATCCACTGTAAGATAAAATACAGGAAATAGTATAAGGGCAGACTAGATGGACCATGAGGTCTTTTTCTGCCGTCAGTCTTCTATGTTTCTATGCCAAGGTTAGGATCTAAAGGATCATCTTAAAAATTGACTCGCGTGCAGAGTGCCAGACGTTGCTGGAAGTAAGGGGTGGGGTGGGGAAGAGCCAGGGAAACAACTCAGCATTTCATTGGAAAGGACATAAGATGACAGATCTTGAAATCCATCAGATTACAAGGTGAAATTCTCATGCGCACGAATGCTGCATCTATTCAATCCACCTTGACGGCAGGTGCTCCAACCTTCTTTCAGTCTACTACTCAACCACTGAGAGAGACCTGTCCGAAGGAGAACCACTTTTTATTATGCATCTGCGTGTGCTTCGATATCGTTATGTCTTAATCTCCGGGACCGCCTTCTGCCGCACGAATCCCAGCGACCAGTTAGGTCCCGTCAACTAAACAAGGTCGTTTGGCGGGGCCCAGTGGAAGAGCCTTCTCTGTGGCGGCCCCAGCCAACTCCTCAAAACCCACCTCTGCCATCAGGCAAGGGGGAACTGAGATATTCTCTCCCCCTAGGCCTCTGCAATTTATGCATGGTATGTTTGTATGTATGATTGGTTTTATAACAAGGGTTTTTAGCTGTTTTAGTATTGGATTGTCACATGCTGTTTTTACCACTGTTGTTAGCCGCCCCGAGTCCACGGAGAGGGGCGGCATACAAATCCAATAAATAAATAAATAAATAAATAATTTGGCACAAGCATTTTGCCTGCAGGAGACCAGCTGTTAAAAAAAAAACTCAGCTCGAGAGGCACATTCGAGGAAGCACTCAGGGCTGGTGGGTGAGCGACTGCTATTTTAAGGTGTCCGTTAAAAGCATTTGGGGGGCCGAGACTCATTTACACAACCCCAACAACCCCACGCTGTTTCTCCTGGCAAGGGAGTTCAGCCTGGTACATCCGAACGAACGTAATTTGAAAGCAACCTTCCACTGGGCTAAAAAGACGTCACGCGACTTTCTAATTTTAGTTTAGTCACGGATGAGAGGAGGGTTGCGGAGAGAGGAGGGGGAACACGGGGGATTGTGAGGCGGATGCAAAATATAGGCTCAGGCCACTTCTTCTCAGCGGCATCGCTTCCTAACCTTGACCGGAATCTTAAGGTCCATCCTGGGAGGGCCCTTCTCCAGGTAATTAGCCTTTCGCAGTGTTTTAATTCTGGACCAGATTTTCAAGGGATCTCAATGGCAAATATAGTTCGATTTAAAGCCAAGACAGCTGCGAGGATACTGCATGGCTAGCGTGTTCCTGTCAGTTCTTGAGCAGCAGTTCTGGGCTGTCAGCAATGGTTCTGGTTCAAGGTCTGAAGAATTGATGCTTGGACTGCACAAGCACAGCTGCTTTACTTCTCCCTCAAGCAGGAATACAGCAATTTCTCACAATTTTCCCCACCTTCCTTGAAGAGAGAGGGAGACCTGGATGCTGACGGCATGGGGCTCTTTGGACTGGACCTCTTGCTGCCCCACAGTCCCTCCCTGTAGGGTCGAGATTTCTTCCTGAGCTTTGTATTTTGCCTATCTTAGATGTTTGGAACAAACCTCCAGCAGACGTGGTTGGTAAATCCACAGTAGCTGAATTTAAAAAGGCCTGGGATAAACGTAGATCCATCCTAAGACAGGAAATAGTATAAGGGCAGACTAGATGGACCAGGAGGTCTTTTTCTGCCATCAATCTTCTACGTTTCTATTCCAGGGTGTCCAGGGGGAAAGCGTTTTGAAATCCCCCGATATTTCCCTGACATTTCCCTGTAACTTGCGATCTAGTTAAAGCTGCGGTCGTAGATGACGTCATACCAAACGGCTGAGCCGTGGAGAAATATCGGTAGCTGAGGAAGCAAGGTGTTGCCACAGTTATACTCATTTTTGCTTGACTCTCACAGGCAGCACAATGTTTTTTTTAAAACATGACTTTTCCCTTGAGTTTTAAACATTTTAATACTGTTTGTTTTCCCCCCTGATTTATTCCATTTTTTTCACAAATTCCCTGATATTTCCCGAACCGCTGATTTCCCTGATAATTCCCTGATTTCCAGGTTTGCTGGACACTATACCCTACTTTCTCCTTGTTTTTTGTCTCTGAATTATCCATCATATAATCAGACCAGCCACATGACCACAGAAGCATCTTCGGACAACGATGGGTCCCCTCAGTGAAGAAACGGAGAGGAGTACTGCTCTCTAGAAGTGGACACAACTGGACAGGGATAAACCTTCACCTTTTCTGTATTTGGGGCAACCCATCTGTCCCCCTTCTGACCCTATTTAGCTTCTCCCAGCCAGATTTCCCCTTAATAATAATAATAATAATTTATTGGATTTGTATGCTGCCCCTCTCCGTAGACTCCCTTCCTTCTACATGGCAATTTTTTTTTGCTTTTTGTTTTGGTTCAAAAACAGAGGAAATTATTCTGGTAGAATAGAGCTGTTAGCTAGATGGGTGTTATCTGGGGGTGAAGTCCAGCAGATTCTGGCCAATTCTGGTGGCGGAAATTTTGAGTAGTTCAGAGAACCGACAAATCTCACCTCTGGTTGGCTCTGCCCCCATCCCAGCTGACCAGAAGGAAATGGAGATTTTACAGCATCCTTCCCCTGCCATGCACCATAGCACTTATAGCATTTACACTTATATACCACTTCACTGTGCTTTTACAACCTCTAAGCAGTCTACAGAGTCAGCCTCTTGCCCCCAACAATCTGGGTCCTCATTTGACCCACCTCGGAAGGATGGAAGGCTGAGTCAACCTTGTGCTGGCGGTGAGATTTGAACTGCTGAACTACAGCCAAGTCAGCAGAAGTAGTTTGCAGTACTGCACTCTAACCACTGCGCCACCAAAGCTCAGTCCAAGACACACCATGCCCTCCAAGCCTCACCCACAGAACCAGTATTAAAAAAACCTGGATTTCACCACTGGTGAAAGGTATAGGTAGACCAGAGAGGAAACAAGACCAGGTCAGCTAATTTTACTATACTGGAGAACTGCATTAACACAGTCTTGCAAGTACAAATCACCAGCCCGTCTCCTTTACTGCCCAAGACGCTAGGGAGGGTCTCTCCCGAGCTTCTTGTCCTGCCAACATTCCCGCTGCGGACTCGTCTACCTTTCAGCTGACCGTCACACAATTGCATCTCTTTGTCCTGTCCCCCAAGGTCACTCCTGTTGTGATCCGCCAGCAGAGCTAGAAGCAGATTCGAACAGTGAGGAGGTTGGGGAGGAACATGAGCCAGTCCTGGACTCTGGGGAAGGTTCTGACGAGTGCTCTGCGTCCGAGGCAGAGATGGGGCCAGGGCTGTCTGACAGTTATCAGCTGCCTTTGGAGTCAGACATCAGTAACAGCTGGAGCCTGTTCCCAGTGTGTGCATGCGCAGAACTGCCAGACAAAGGGAACATCTGACTTGGGAGTAAGGGCAGAGGTGGACGATGGGAGACTTTGGGAGTAAGGCCAGAGGTGGACGATGAATGGCCCCTCCCATAGGGAATAAAAGAGGAGCCGCTTAATTGGTTTATGACTCTCAGAGACTCCTTGTTTTGAAGATGTCGCCTGACAGTTCTCCAAGATAAGATCTGTGACTGTAAATGCTCTCTCGAAAGACTTTGTGGGATGTGAATGAGAAGAATTCACAGTAACTTAATAAAAAAGGGGTTTTTTTTGTCGGCACAAGGAGTCTACTTTGTGGTTTGGGAACGCCTAGGCCAGAACAATTCCCAAATATCAAAATATTGGGTATGCCTACCTAAGCCCCATAGCAACTGACCGAACTTTTATAGAATGCTACGCTTGGACATTCTGGATGAATAAACACTAAGAGAGGAAGATATCAACCATCCTGGATTCAGGGAAAGACGGAATGAAAGCATCAGGAAACCTACCAGCCATATCATCCGATTCCTCTCCTTCTTGACTTCCTCTCTTTAAGGAAGGCCGGTGCCTAATGGAATGCTGTGGAGAGAGACGGCGAAGGTATCCTCGAGAGAACAATTCACTCTCTTCCTCCTCCTCTTCTTCCTCCTCCTCCTCCTCCTCTTCCTCCTCCTCCTCCTCATCTTCCATTTCAAAGGTGGGCTCCAGCTGAGGCATGGGCCTTTCGGAATCAGAGTCCTCGAATGGCTCGTCCAGGACCTCTGTTGTTTCCGAGATGGTTTCGGTAACCACGCTGCTGTTGTGGTATTTCCGCTTACGGACTCGTCTCTTCCGGGGAATGGGCTTCTGCAGAAGACAGTCAAAAGAGGACAGCAAGCACAAAGTGAGAAAACACTGCAAAGAATCGCCACAATCTGAAATATTCATAAGAATCTGTTTATATTTTTTTTATCTACACGATGGAAAGCAGCTCTTCACAATTCAAAACAATAATAAAAGATGCTGTAATTTAGGGCTTAGGGCACGAATCCCAGTGACCGATTAGGTCCCACAGAGTGGGCCTTCTCCGGGTCCCGTCAACTAAACAATGTCGGCTGGCGGGCCCCAGGGGAAGAGCCTTCTCTGTGGCGGCCCCGACTCTCTGGAACCAGCTCCCCCCAGAGATTAGAACTGCCCCTACCCTCCTTGCCTTTCGTAAACTCCTCAAAACCCACCTTTGTCGTCAGGCATGGGGGAACTGAGACATCTCCCCCAGGCCTATACAATTTATGCATGGTATGTTTGAACGTATGTCTGTTTAATAATGGGGTTTTAAAAATATTTTAAATAGTAAATTATTAGATTTGTCATGAACTGTTTCTATTGTGTTGTGAGCCACCCCGAGTCTACAGAGAGGGGCGGCATACAAATCTAATAAATAAATAAATAAATGATGGCGAACCTATGCCGTGTGTGCCATAGGTGGCACATGGAGCCATATCGGAGGGCACGCAAGGCATTGTCCTATGTCAGCTCCAGCGTGCATGTGTGCGCTAACCAGCTGGTTTTCAGCCTTGGGGAAGGCCATTTTGCCCTCGGGGGGGCTTCAAAGCACTCTCCGGAGCGTGAAAAACAGCCCAGTGGGCAAACCAGAAGTCCGTTTTCCCAAACTTCTGGTTTGCCCATTTGCCCGTTTTTTTCACCGCCCCAGGCTTCAGAGTCAAGCCTGTGTGCATGTACGGGGATGGGGGAGATTGTGCCCATGTGCAGGGGCAGCACAGGGGATACATATGCATGGGGGAGGGAATGGATGTGGACACGCGTGCCATAGGTTCGTCACCACAGGTGTAGGGGCTGTTCGTATCTAGAAAAGTTCGTAAGAAGAGGTGTTCATAGGTATATTCAATAAAGATTATTATTAAAAAAATTAAATTAAATTGATGGCCCGATGCTGAAGCCTTGTGAGTTTTGGTTCCATGCACCGTCTCCCGAGCGCTCCAGCGGAGGGGCAGGCAGAAACACACCTTCCGCTTCAGTGCTGGCTTAGTCAGAATCGGTGGGGAACTGGAGCAGGGGCTGGCAGGCTCCTCGTCTTCCTCTTCGCTGCTCTCGCTGAAATGCCTGAGCGCGGTGCGGTCCCCCTCGCTGTGTCGCCGGGCTATCCTGTCGCACTGCTCCGAGAGCCGGCTTTTCTGGGGCTCCAGGGCTTTCAGCTGCCCTTTCCAGGCCTCCGCGCCTTCGCTGCACCGCCTCTGGCCGACGGAGGGCTTCTCGCCCTTGCCGAAGGTCCCTTGGGAGGAGGCCGGCTTGTCTTCCTCTTTGCCAAAGTGCCCTCGCGGAGCCGGGGTCTTCTCCTCGCATTTGCCACACTGTCCCTGGGAGGACGCCGTCTTCTCTTCGCTCTCGGCAAACCTCCCTCGAGAGGCCGCCACCGCTGCCGCCGCCGCTGCCGCCACTGCCTTTTCCTGGCACTCGCCACACCGGCCGCCCCTGGCCATGGCCGACTTCTCCTCCAGCGTCAGCTTTGGGTCCTTCTCGGTGAAGGATTCCCGCAGCTTTTTGTTCTTGCGGCTCCAGCGGCCCCTGCGCGGCGTGTGGCTGTTGGCGGGAAGACCGCTGAGGGGAAGACTTTGCTTGCCAGACCGCAGGGCGTTGACCGGGAGGATCTCTGGCTTTTTTTCACTCTCCAGCGGAAAGCAGGACTCTCGCTCTTTCCTCTCCCAGGAGACGCACTTTATCACCTGGAAGGGGGGGGGGGACAACAGGAAGGGGGTACAAAAAAAATAATTGTTTTTCCAGATGCCATTTTTTTTAAAAGTTAATGGGACTAAGAACATAAGAAGAGCCCTGCTGAATCAGGCTAAATCGGGACAGAATGTGTCCCACAGCGGCCCACCAATTGTCCATGGGGATCTTGAGCAGAAGGAGAAGGCAAAACCCTCCCTTTCCCTTGACCCTCCCCAACAAATGGTACCCAAGGGAACCCTGCTTGCCTCAGAGGGAGGGAGGGAGGGAGGGAGGGAGGGAGGGAGGGAGGGAGGGAGGAAGGAAGGAAGGAAGGAAGGAAGGAAGGAAGGAAGGAAGGAAGGAAGGAAGGAAGGAAGGAAGGAAGGAAGGAAGGAAGGAAGGAAGGAAGGAAGGAAGGAAGGAACATAAGAAGAGCCGTGCTGAATCGGGCCAAAGCCCACTGGGTCCAGCATTCTATGTCACACAGTGGCCCACCAATTGTCCATGGGGATCTTGAGCAGAAAGAGAAGGCAAAATCCTCCCTTTCCCCTGACCCCCAACAAATGGTACTCAAGGGTCTCCTGCCTTCCTCAACCAACATAGAGGCGGCACTTGGACATCCGTTTCAATCACCACTTATGATACACTTGGCATCCATGGATAAAACAGTCTTTCTGTCATAGAGAAGAGGGAGAGGGATTAATCTATTTTCCAAAGCTCCTGAGAGCAGTCTAGGAAGTAATGAAGGGAAGATCTAACCTCTAGCAATAGCACTTAAATCTTAAACTTATATGCTGCTTCGCAGTGCTTTCCAGGCCTCTCTAAGCAGTTTACCGAGTCAGCCTCTTGTCCCCAACAATCTGGGTCCCCATTTTATCCACCTCGGAAGGATGGAAGGCTGAGTCAACCTTGAGCCTAGTGAGATTCGATCTGCCAAACTGTAGGCAGCCAGTGATCAAACAGAAGTAGCCTGCAGTCCTGCACTCTAACCACTGCGCCACCGAGGCTCTCCTGGTTAAAGAATGTGCTAGACTACAACACCATAGACGCTGCTGTTCTACGATGCTACACTACTTCACAATTTATCTTGCCTCGCGTTCTGACCTCAATGTCTCTCTCCCGGGACTGCAGGGCGACCTCGCTTTCTGCCTCTTCGGGATCGTCCTCTTCGTCCTCAGAAACCACCGAGTTTGAGACGATGACAGGGGTCCAGCGCAGACATTCTGGGTCCACGACCACAGGCCGGGTGTTGAGCTTCAGCTTCGCCATATGGTCTTGGATGAGTTTTTCCCGCCGAACAATCACAAATCTGAGGGAGGAAGGAAGAATTGGCGGCTTTAGTCACGTGGCATCAAGTTCATACGATCATCTTAGAAACATAGAAACACAGAAGATTGACGGCAGAAAAAGACCTCCTGGTCCATCTAGTCTGCCCTTATACTATTTCCTTTATTTTATCTTAGGATGGATCTATGTTTATCCCAGGCATGTTTAAATTCAGTCTCTGTGGATTTAACAACCACATCTGTTGAAAGTTTATTCCAAGCATCTACTACTCTTTCAGTAAAATAATATTTTCTCATGTTGCTTCTGATCTTCCCCCCAACTAACCTCAGATTGTGCCCCCTTGTTCTTGGGTTCACTTTCCTATTAAAAACACTTCCCTCCTGGACCTTATTTAACCCTTTAACATATTTAAATGCTTCGATCATGTCCCTTCTGTCCTCCAGACTAGACAGATGGAGTTCATGAAGTCTTTCCTGGTAGATTTTATGCTTCAGACCTTCCACCATTTTTGTAACCCGTCTTTAGACCCGTTCAGCTTTATCAATTTCTTTTTTTGAATGGAGTCAGCAGAGTGTTTTAGTGGCCAGATGCCCCTCCCTGTCGCCAAAGTTCACCAAAGAAATCTTAAAGCATAGGAGTTGATATGTGTACTGTATTAGGATAAATAGATACCTATGTATATTTGTTGTGTTAATGATTTTGATATGTTTTTCATAATGCTATTTTTTTTTTCATTTTTCTGTATGGTTTTGTGTGTGTGTGTGTGCTTTTCTTCCTTTTTTGTTGTGGTGTTTTTTTTCCTTTTCTTTTGTATTTTGTTTTTAAAATTTATATACTAATAAAAATTATTTTTTAAAAAAAGATC
The DNA here is from genome assembly GCF_031021105.1 of Erythrolamprus reginae. NCBI lineage: Eukaryota > Metazoa > Chordata > Lepidosauria > Squamata > Dipsadidae > Erythrolamprus > Erythrolamprus reginae. The sequence continues at coordinate 2,725,207 of NC_091961.1, forward strand.
CTGCCAGTTCTCGAGGTCGCCCGATTTTGTGAGAGAAGGAATTGATGCTCACTGATCGTTACGGAAATCAAGCATGCGCAGGTGATGGAGAGTCGAAGTGATGTCTTGAGGGCAGATGCCGGTCAGTTTGCTCAGCTTCTTGATGCTGATCTGCCTGTCGTTTTGGTGATAAAGGCACTCCAAGATGACACTTTTCCAGTATGCCATGTAGGAAAGGCGGCCCAAATCAGACAGCGGCTTCTCCGGGGATCCTGCTTGGCCTTCGCGCTTTGATAGGAGATAACCTAAGAGGAAGCAGAGAGGGCTCAGGACCACGTTTGGTACAACACAACCACACTCAGGTCTACGTTTACTCAGAATTGGGAGCACCTGGAGGCCCCTGAAACACCTCTAGTGACACCTCAGTGGGGGGGGGGGGGGTGTCACAAGACAAATTGTTATGGCCAAAAAGTTGTTACTGTGGTCCTTATGAACATCAATCTCAAGGAGCTTCCCTTCAGCTCCTGTACGAAAAACAGGACGGAAATCTAATATGAATAGAATTCTTTCTTGGCCAAGCGTGATTGGACACATAAGGAATTTGTCTTTGGTGCAGATGCTCTCAGTGTACATAAAATAAAATGTACATTTGTCAAGAATCATGAGGTACAACACTTAATAATTGTCATAGGGTACAAATAAGGAATCAGGAAACAATCATTAATAAAAATCCTAGGATACAAGCAACAAGTTACTGTCTTTCAGTCATAAGTGGGGGGAAATGGGTAATAGGTATGATTACTACTACTATTATTACTAATATATACTACTAGTTTTTTCTCATCTGAAATGGAGGTTTCAGAGGCAGAAAAAAATAGAAAGGCACAGAGCTCACAACCAATGAACTGTTGCTAAAATTCATTTCTGGAAACAGTTTACTGGGGGTATTCTGAGATGGCAATCCACCCGCCAATCAGATGGGTTTTTTTCCTCCTCAAAAACTAAGGATCGTCTTATAATCCGAAAAATACACTACTTTTTGCAATCAGTCAATGGGGAAGCCAGAATTATTTACAACCAAATCACTAATTTTAAGAACAGCAGTGATCCAATCAATAACATTGGCAAGAAAGGTGGTAAAATGAGACTAAATTCACTTAACCAATGTCTTAGTTAACAACAGGAATTTTGGGTTCAATAAGTCTACTTGTATATTAGTAGTGACCTGCATATTGTACATCTACTTGTTTATTGAATTCAATATACTACAGTGGGACCTCTACTTACGAACTTAATTTGTTCCTTGACCAGGTTCTTAAGTAGAAAAGTTTGAAGCAATTTTTCCCATAGGAATCAATGCAAAAGCAAATTGTGCGATTGGGGAAACCACAGGGAAGGTGGAGACCCTGTTTCCTCCCAGGAGATTCCTAGAGAGGCCCCACGGAGGCTTCTCCCCACCTTTTCCGGCCCTGTTTCCTCCCAGGAGATTCCTAGAGAGGCCCCACGGAGGCTTCTCCCCTCCTTTTCCGACTCTGTTTCCTCCCAGGAAATTCCTAGAGAGGACCCACGGAGGCTTCTCCCCTCCTTTTCCGACTCTGTTTCCTCCCAGGAGATTCCTAGAGAGGACCCACGGAGGCTTCTCCCTGCCTTTTCTGGTTACAGTTTTGGAGGCTCGGGTTTTTAAGTGGAAAATAATGGTTCTTGAGAAGAGGCAAAAAAATCTGTTCTTATCTAGAAAAGTTCGTAAGTAGAGGCGTTCTCAGGTAGAGGTACCACTGTAGTTGTATATTTGTTGTGTCAAGGCTGCCTGATCAAGATTTGATCTAATCAAGAAAACTAATTAGAATTCCCTTCAAGTCAGGGAATCATCATTCATAACCTGGTTTTATCAAAATTACATTCCAGTCGCTTCCTCCCATCCTGAGATCAACTTTCTATGTTAAAACAAAGTAGTTCTCCTCATTAAGAGGGGTTTTTATTTCCTCCCCAGCCTTCAACCCACACTTCACCTTGAACAAGCCGATGATAAAGTCAATTTGGGGGCTTTTATTTGAAGGCCTGGGATTCAGGAGCAATCGCTGAGCTTTTCAAATACACCAGACAGCACCAGACAGCAACAAGAGGGTAAACAAGCCATTACTGTACTTAAAGAGGGTAAAAAGAACCGGAACGCCAGGCAGAAACTGTTATCAGAGCACGGAGTTTGTTTCAGATAATGAGGAGGGAAATGTCAGCATCCCTTTAGGGCACATCATGTGCACAGCTCACTTTCTGCGATGGAGGAAGCTGCCTGCACTGATGAGCATCTTCTCACT